>NC_134710.1:45997309-46297309 GCF_043290135.1 Rhipicephalus microplus | reverse complement strand
TGGAAGATGGAATAACTAATCTTCTAAAGGATATCTATAAAAGTAACAAGGTAGTTATCAAATAGGAAGAACAGGTATTTGAACCTATAGAGATACAATGCGGGTTTTGACAGGGATGTGTCTTGTCATCTTTGTTATTTATGCTGTATCTCCAGAGATTAGAAGCCAAATTGGAGGGGAGTCAACTCGGCTTCAGCCTCTCTTTTGCCAAGCAAGGAAACACATAGAACAGATATTAGCAGCACTGATGTATGCAGATTATATAGTATTATTCGCCGACAACAAGGAAGATAAGCAGGCAGTGATAGACATCTGTGGTAATGAGGGAGATAGGTTAAATTTGAAGTTCAGCAGAGAGAAGTCGGTAATCGTGATTTTTAACGATAACAAAGGCAGTGAGCATAGGATACAGGAATTCTTGCTACGAATAGTGGATAAATAGAAATCTTTGGGCGTATGGATAAATAACGGGACTGAGTATCTGAGGTAGCACGAAAGATACACAATGACCAAGGGCACCAGGAATGCAGCTGTATTGAAAAATAGGGCTCTGTGGAACTAGAATAGGTATGACGTTGTGAGAGGGATTCAAAAAGGTGTCATGGTGCTGGGTTTGACGTTCGGCAATGCGGTCTTGTGCATGAAATCAGAAGTTCGAACAAGATTGGAAATTAAACGACGTGGCATAGATAGACTTGCTTTGGGAGCACACGGGAATACCCCAAATCAGGGGGTACAGGGAGACATGGAATGGACATCGTTTGAGTTCAGGGAAGCTAGCAGCAAGATAGAATTGGAGGAGCGATTGAGAAAAATGGGAGAGAAGCGTTGGGCTTGAAAAGTTTTCAGTTACTTGTACATGAAGAATGTCGATACTAAATGGAGGAAACGAACTCGAAAATTGTCAAATAAATATTTAGACAACAGCAGGATACCAAGCTAAAGGAAACTTTCAGTCTCCACTTCATGCGTTTGCTTTCTCTGGGAATCCAGTCAGTTACCCTTAATGACCAGCCGTTATTCTGTCTACGTGCTACGTGCCCGGACCATGTCTATTTTCTTTTCTTGATTTAAACTATATCCTTAACACCGGCTTGGTACCTGATCAACTCTGCTCTTATCTTGTCTCTTAAAATTGCACCTAGCCTTTTCCTTCCCCAGACCCGCTGCGTAGTCTTCAAGATAGGCTGAGCCCTCTTTCTATGCCTCCAGGTTCTCTGCTCCGTAGGTAAGTACTGGAAAGATGCAGATGTGATATACTTTTCTGTTGAGGGTTAGTGGCAGATTATCATTCATGATTACTGAGTACTTGCCGAATTTGATCCACCCCATCCTTATTCATTCAGTCATTTCAATTTCATGGTTCGGCTCTGCGCTTACTACCTATCCTAAGTAGACGTATTCCTTTACAACTTCCAGCGTCTTTCCACCAATCGCAAAGTGTTGTTTTCTGCGGAGAGTGTTGCACATTACTTTAGCTTCGTGTATATTAACTTTTAGACCTACTTCACTGCTTTCGTGCCCAGTTCAGTTATCAGCTGTAATTCCTTCCCTGAGTTACTAATCAAGGCAATGCCATCAGTGAATTGCAGCTTACTAATATACTCTCCAATAACCCTTATCCATAACTCTTCCCAATCCAGGGGCCTGAAAACATCTTGTAAACACGCGGTGAAAAGCATTGTAGAGATCGTTTCTGCCTGCCTTACACCCTTATATATTGAGATCCTGTCGCTTTCTTTATGAATAACTATGGTGGCTGTGGATACACTGTGCATTTATTCCAGTACGTACATGTAGGGTCTTTAGATGACCCGAGTTTGTAGTGCCTGCACTACTGCTGATGTCTCAACTGAGTGAAACGCCTTCTCATAAACTATGAGAGCTATGTAACGGGGTCGGTTGTATTCAGCGCATTTTTCTATTACCTCATTGATAGTATGAATATGGTCTATTGTGGAGCAGCCTGTACAAAATTCTACTTGATTCTTAAGTTGATTGAACTCCTTTGACAGTCATAATTACATTAGCTACAATTACTTTAAATAGTTTGTTGAAAACGGATAGTAAGCTGATCGGCCAGTATTTTTTCAAGTCCCTTACATCTTCTCTCTTATGAATTAAGATGACGTTGGCGTTCTTCCAATATTCTGTAATTCTTCCTTCAATAGACGCTTCGTATATAGGGTGGTTAATTTTTCTAACACAATTTATCCGCCACCTTTATGGAGGTCTGTTGTTACCTTATCCTCCCCAGCGGCTTTGCTTCTTTGCATTTCTTATAGGGCTTTCCTTATTTCTTCGATCGTTGCTGGTATAATTTACAATACCTCTGAACTATTAATGTTTCCTAAGATATCATCCTGTTTTGTTTTGTTTTTTTTTTTTGCTTTTGTAAAGCTCCCTGTAGAATTTTTCCGCCACCCCGTCTATCCTGTCCATATTGGATATGACATTGCCTTTTTTGTTTGTCAATGCATACATCTGATTTTTACCTGCCCACAAGTGTGCCTTCGGAGGTTTTAGTCTTCGGCCGCTTTTTACAGCCTGCTTAATTCTTTCCTTGTTATACTTCCTGATGTCGGCTATTTTACGCCTATTGATTACATTGGAAAGCTCCACTAGTTCTATTTTGTTGGTTGCAGTTGAGGTTTTGATAGTTTGTCTTCTTTTAATAAGGTTTTTTTGTCCCCTGAAATAGTTTGCCAGTTTTCTGGCCAGAGACCGTACTTCGAGACTTGTGTAAATATGCAGATTCGCTTAAGTTAAGAAAAAAATTGGGGCACCCTTAAGCTTCACTTTTAAGAGTTGAATGCGATAGCGAAATCCGGCCCCTAGTGCACTCCTCAAACTCTAAGTGTATACTTAGTAATAAGTTTTGTTACACACACACGCCCCACCGCGTTGGTATAGTGGCTAAGGTACTCGGCTGCTGACCCGAAGAACGCGGGATCGAATCCCGGCCGCGGCGGCTGAATTTCCGATGGAGGCGGAAAAATTGTCGGCCCGTGTGCTCAGATTTGGGTGCACGTTAAAGAACCCAGGTGGTGGAAATTTCCGGAGCCCTCCAATACGGCGTCTTTTATAATCATATGGCGAGTTTGCTACGTAAACCCCCCACACATATCAATATATTACATACACACGCACGCAAACACACGCGCACAGTAGATTTACAAACACGCGTGCTTGAATGGTACATAGATGTTTTTGATCAAACGCAAGAGTCGCATGGCCTCCACGTTACACGTCGCTCGCTAGCCATATCGGAGGCCATAAAGAGTCTCACAATGCCTCACAGATAGCAGCATATTATCTAGGGTTGGATGTTTGCTTGATCAATGCCTTTGAAAAGGTATGATATGTTTTCCTCTAGATGGACATAGTTGTCTATTTTAAGAGCTGTTTGAAAGTACTGTTTGCTTTAGCGGCGATGGCTGCACTATCCCGGCGTTTTTCGACGTAGTTTGAGGCTTCCAAAGGTGCCTAAAGATCGCCGAATGGGCTCGTATTCGTCATGAAACCTGTCGAACAAAATGCATTTAAGAGGCCCTGAAACACTTGTAATCATGGGATGAGTTTAGTAGAAGAGCTTATTGGCTCACGAAATCAACGCCACAAAAATTTTAGGAATCCGTCCAGCGCGAGTGGAGTTACAAATTCTTGTCGCATGCTGCATTTGCATTCTGGAAGCTAATCATGGGAGGGATGGCAGCTCAACAAAAAACTATGTCACCCATGCCTCGTGACCTTAAGCATTTTTTTTTTTTTTCGAATGCGCGGCTCTATCAGTGTGATCGCGCGCGCACAAGTGGACAGGTAGCGGCCTCCCGCGGTGATCTCTATAACGAGCTTTTTCACTCATGGACAGTTTTTCGCTGACAAACAACAGGACCGAGACAGCCGGCGGAATTTCTGCGACACGAGCTCCATAACGCTCTCGCGTTAATAAAGAATCGGCCATTCCATGTACCTTCTTAATCCTTCAACACACTTCCCTTCACAGAATACAAAGTCTATATAATGTAACCTTTCATGCTATGGATGTTTTTCATAGTCTACTGCCGTTGTTTTTATCTCAGCTTTGCACTGTTTTGAAATTGTTTTTTTTTTTTCAATATACATATTCTTCCCTTCTTTGTTTTTCAGCAAGCCTACTACATAGTTGTGTATATTCTCCTTTATTTTTCTCTGTCATTTCATGGTTGTCGTCTTGTCTTTTATGTTTCCGATTTTTAGCAGATTTTTCGTCCCTGCGTTCTCCCTCTTTTCATTCTTTTTTTCAGATATTAATATATTGTTTACTTTTATTGTTTTATTTTTGGTTGGACCTGCACAAAGACCTCATGTTTCTTCCCAAGCACGGTAAATAATTGATTGAGTGATTGATTATTGGGATGACGGCTAAAGAGAGAACTTAAGATAAAGATGAAAAAAGTGCCCAGCTTGTTTCTCTTTTGTCAGACAAGCCACGTAATACATGTGTTTAGTCACACACCACATCATGATATCGAAAACAACTGGACATTGAATTCGAAAGTTGGCTGCCGGAAGAATATAGTTTTGTTTTGCTATTTATTGCTTCATTGTACATTACACATAGTTTTATTTGCATTTCTCTTTGAAGTTCACATTATATGTAGATCAATAAAAGCGAATATTGAACTCACCACGGTAGTCTAGTGGTCATGACGCTTCACTGCTGACCCGCAAGTCGTGTAACTGAATCGCAGCCGTGGTGGCCACGTTATCGATGGAGGCACAAACGCTTGAGGCACGTGTGCTTAAATTCAAGTTCACGTAAGACAACCCCAGGTGGTTGAAAGTGCCGGAGACTTGAGCTACGCGCTTTCTAATAATCGTATGTTTTTGAGACGCGGAACTCCAATTATTATGGAAATGCAATTAACTTAGAAGAAAACAATAATCCAGAAATAATAGGCCAGAAAAAAGGCACGTCCTCTTTACGTCACGCGTATCTTGTTTGTAGCTAATCTTGGATGTGATATTTTCAGATAGGGGCTTGTTTTCTTTGGCCGTATTATCAAGTTTATCACGCATGGCATCTTTCTCCGTTCTTCTTGTGATATCCCGCAATTTGTTCATTTAATTCGCTTCTCAAGTGAGAACGAAAATACAAAGTGTTTGCTGTAGTTATGCTTTAGTGCAAACTTCCGAGACAAGGTAGACAGAAGCCAAACTATTACAAACTGCTTTTTGGCACACTTCGGTGGAGGCGAAATGGTCGAAGCCGTGTACTGTTTTATGTCAAAGCACCAAAATTAACACCAGATGGTAAAAATTTCCCGAGGTGTCCTCTACGGCGTCTCTCAGAATCATATCGCAGTTTGCGGTCGTGAAACCCCAGATACTTTATTATTATTAATATTGCACAAAGAAAAAAAACAGACGTAATGCTCATAGGCGTGGGTGTGATTGGGGTAGGGGGAGGCCGCCCCCTCTGGTCACCTGAGAATGGGGAGGGGCGCAAAGAGTTCCCCATACATTGACTTAACAGGGAAGGAAGCACTGCAACGAGTCGTCATCCTTCCTGAAAGGAAAGCCTGCGCACACCTATGCTAATCCTAGGTTCACGCAAGTTGAACCACAAAAAAAAAATGAGAGAAGGCTACTAAAGTGTTCGAAAACGAATTCCCAGGCAACTCAAAAATACAGATTCACTGGAAATGCTCATTATGCTGGGATTCAAAATGTGAAGTAAATATAGAATCTCCAATTACTCACCGGTATTTGCGTAGAAGTCAATCTCAATGGTGCATTTCCGATGGAGGCGGAATCGTTGTAGGCCCGTGTACTCAGATTTGGGTGCACGTTAGAGAACCCCAGGTGGTCGAAATTTCCGGAGCACTACACTACGGCATCCTTCATAATCATATGGTGGTTTTGGGACGTTACACTACACAGATCAGTGAATCAATCAATCTCAATGGAGCTGAAGGCAAAGCGATGCTGCAGTGTGTAAAAAAACGATATTTGAGCGCGAAACGGCAGTTTGATTCCTGCTGAATTCGAAAAGCGACATGAGATTTCATGAAATAGAATGCAAATATGTTTTTGCCAAAAACAGAGACTGTGATCGCAGGGCTTCTTCAGATGCTGAGCGAACGTGGTGACGTCATCCTTGGTATGCAGCGCTGCTGAGGCGTGGCCTCCTCGCTTAGAGGTGTGCGGCACGGTCATTGTATGTGTAAGCCCAAAGATTGTTATCATGTCCTGTATAAGAATTAACGAGCATTGATTATCAACACAATAAAAAGCAACAGCAAACGCTATTCAAACATTCCTCTGCACAATTCGTAGCTTTCGTGTGAAGCAGCGATGACCAATTCACACAAGGCAACCGAGAAGCACAGCCTAATTTTTGTACTGCAAACGCATCGACACATGCACGCCCAATCTTCTTTTGCAAACAGGCTTTCTCTCATTTTTATTTGGTTTGCCACAGTGTAACGACACAATTTTTCGTGGCCCGGGTAGCTCAGTAGGTAGAGCGTTAGGCTTTTAACCTAGTGGTCCAGGGTTCGAGCCCCTGCTTTGGCGTCAATTTTTTCTGACTGGTATTAGTTGGTTATCTCTTTGCTAGCATGGTTTACACCTATAGCTGGCTACCTATACACCTATATTCAGTCCCATAGGGCCAGTGGCTGCCACGTCGAGAAAGTGGGTGGGCTCTTACTATGACAGTGCGGACACTGTTGTCCACCCACTTGAAAACGAGGTGCCACCTGATGAAGATTTTGAACTTGTACCAAGCTGAAAAGCGAAGATACGTAACCCCAGGCTCTCTTCATCATCGATGGCATCAAATGAAAGAGCGTATAGCGAAGGCGCAAGGGCAACGTAATCGCTGTCGTTCCTACTGTCTGCAACGGCAACATGAATCACCTCAACAGGCAATCTATCTCGGCCCAGCTCGAGGAACTGGTGCCAGGTGAAATCATCGACATCAGAATGGAGCCCCGTAGAACATCCCATGTTTCCGCACTGCACACACTACGCAACGTAACAGAGCGCAATCTGACCACCGTCCGCTCCTACCTCTCAGCAGTTACTGCAACATCGTCGCTGGCGTCATCTACGATGTTGACAAATATCCACTCCAAGCTCCGGTTTGTGCGGCCTTGTCAAGCTGGGTAATGAAGCTAACGTCATCGGTGCTTACACGTAGATTTTAAAGGCCAATCAGCTTTCTACCTTCATGCATGTGTAAAACTAGGCCACTTCCTTCACCTTGTAAGATTTTTAGTGTCAATGCCACAGCAATAAAACAACGGCATAGTATACGATCTCAATACGCTGAAACAATTTATTTATTTATTTATTTATTTATTTATTTATTTATTTATTTATTTATTTATTTATTTGAAGATACTGCTAGCCTCACATCTGAGGCTGTTGCAGGAAAGGGGGTATCTTCAAGTAGGCGTGTACGTTGGTAAGGTTGAATCAGACAATGCATATGTTCTCTACATTAACTATACAAGGGCTACTAAATGGTGACAGTAATAAACAGCATATTAGAATGGAGATACATATTCAAAAGAACACAGTTTAAGTAGGCACTAATATAAGTTAGGTTCGACTAGACATTGCCTATGCACTAGGCAAAAAATTATACAATCACTACAAAAATGACAATATGACATCCAACACACTCAGTGTAAGGCCCGACAAGTACAGCCTAATTCATGAGTAGCGCAATTTCCCGGCAGTAAAAAAGATACTGAGAAGTGAAACATATTATTATTGTGTAACACAAAAATCTTGCTTGAAGATGATAACTATCCAGTATCGCCTGTTATCTTGGAGATAAAAGCTTCAGTGATGTACACTTGATAGCATCGTTTGTTAGCCCATCCCGATCTCGAATTGCTTGCAGGAAAAAAGTATACCTGAAAATGTCGTTGTGAAACCTGTATTCAGCTAAGTGCTTGGTATGTTTAGTTCGGGAACAAGTTGTATCCGAGTTGGTAGTTGTTTGCATTGATCTTCATGCTGCCATTAAGGAGAAAGAAAAGGAACTTAAGGCGAAGCAGTCTGGCTCGATCTTGTATAGTGGGTAAAGTGGCTTGCTTTAATAGTTCAGTTGGAGTGTCGTGACTCACGATACTTTTTAAAGATAAACCTAAGTGCCTTTCTTTGTACACCCTCCAACTTTGCTCTGTAATGTTTATGGAAGGGAAACCAACATATTATTGCACATTCCAGTGTTGATCGAACGAGTGACAAGTATGCTTGGCGTTTAGTATCTACGGATGCACATCTAAGCGAACGTTTCAATGAGTACAAAACGGTCACTGCTTTGTTAACAACTTATGTTACCTGCTTGTCCCATTTGAGATCTGACGAAATTATGACACCTAAATATTTATATTGTTCTACTTTCCTTAACATCTGTCCTAAATAATAGTGGAAGTTCATGGGCGTTCTTTTTTTTTGTCACTGTCATACAAACTGTTATATCTGCGTTAGGCATCATCTTCCAAGTCTGACACCACTGTGTTATATGTTCAAGGGCTCTGTTTAGAATCATCTGATCTTCGTGGCAAGTGATCTGTTTATAGATTATGCAGTCATCTGCAAACATTCTCACTGTTGCGTTACAATTGATGTGAAAATCGTTAATAAAAAGAAAAAAAAGCATAGGAGCTAGAGGGGCACCTTGTGGAACAGCAGAAAGCACATAGCCGTAATCCGAAGAGTGGTCTTTGTTGTGAACATACTGGCGTCTTCCAGTAAGATAACTTTTTATACACTTGGTGATGATGTTATCTCCGAAGTAATGCGCAAGTTTCTGAAGCAACTTAGGATGGGAAACGCAGTCAGATGCTTTGAATATATCTAAAAAAATTATATCCGTTTGGCCACCTTTGTCCATTATAAGTGCTAGGTCGTGGATTGTTTCAACCAGTTGAGTAGTTGTAGACACTCCTTTCCGAAAGCCATGCTGATTCGTGACAATTAGGTTGTTTTTTCTACGAATGATACGTGTTTCAGTATTAGATGTTCAAGAATTTTTCCGGCCGTACAAGTAAGCAAGATTGGTCGGTAGTTTGATGTGTTCATAAGATCACCGGATTTGTGGATAGGAATAACCTAGGCTATTTTCCATTTCTCCGGGATTACACAAGTTTTTAACGTTTTGTTATATATGATCAGCAAGAACTTTGACATCCATTCTGCGTAGCGTATCAGAAATGCATTTGGTATGTTGTCGGGTCCACGGGATTTTTTAGGGTCTATTTCAAGTAAGAGGCAAAAAATGCCCGATTCAGTTAGGATTAAGTCGTCTAGTTTGGGAGTGTTACATGGAAGATAACTGAGGTCGGGGTTCTTACCGTTGTCACATGTATATATTGAAACAAAGTAATCATTAAACTGTGTAGCCTTCAGCCGGGGTTGAGTTACTGATCTGATATGGCTTCGAATTAAAGTATCGCCAAAACTAAGAAGGGGATTCTTTGATAAATTTACTTGAGGTTACATTCATATATTCATCCTTTGCCATTTTTACAGCAGATTTTAGTGCAAGAGAATGCTCACTTATTTTAGCCGTGCAGCCTGGTAACAATACTTTATTTGTCATTTTCCTTAATCTGGCAAGCTTTTGTTTTAGTTGTATAATTTTTCTTGTTATCCAAGGGTTTGTCTTGCGGACTGGTTTGATCTTTGAGGGAACATATTTTGATAAGCAGTGCTGAACGATTCTTTCAAAAGTTGTCCATAATTCATCTACTGAAACTGTATCATCCTGCGAGAATGAGCTAAAGGTGGAATAGGATTCATCCAGGTAGTCAAGAAGGCTCTCGTCATTGGCATTCACCCAGTCGAAAATTCGTGTACTTCCTTTATGCTTAGTTCGCGGTGTGCCCAACAGCAAGAAGCATTTAGTCGCTTTGTGGTCCGATATGCCACTGACAACTTCCCATGAAATCCTGTCTTCTGCTATGCTATCGATCACAAATATCAAGTCAAGCACATTACTGCTTTTTGTTGTAACACGTGTAGCTTTTCAAATAAGCTGTCTAAGGCTAAAGTTAAAACAAAGATCAAGCAGCTCATCTGGATTATCAGTGTCAGCAGTATGATCAAGGGAATCCCATGTTATACCAGCGACGTTGAAATCCCCCGTAAGGATTATCTTTGTAGACTGCGTGAAATGAGCTTCCATATAATTTGCTAGTACATGTAATACATCACAAGAAGCTATTGGGCCCTTGACTATTATAGGCAGTCGAATATTTAGGCGCAAATATCCAGGCTCTGAACATCGCGCCATCATAAGACATTCGGTTTTCAAACACATTCCACTGACAACGTACAGTTTCTTACTATTCTTGGGGATTTTGAGCGCTGTTTTACAACATAAAAGTTAAACACTTAAAAGAGTGTGATGTAAAACGATCGTAGACATACACTGCATGACACCGAATGATTTAGTAGAAACATTTTCTCATAACAATTTCATCCTCTAACTTTAGTTTATTAGTGAAGCAAGGTAAAAACGTCTCTAACAGATTGGCTATAGAATGTCCAAGTTTCTTCACTAGTTCACCATTTGGATGTCAGTGCGTGACGTTCCAGGATATCACGCAATGAGGTCACGTCGAGTGGATGTGGAAGAAGCCGCCTAAGTGCTGACGCCGTCAAGCCATGCGGCTCAAGTAGTTGACCCGAGATAGAAGACGTGGCCGGGTTCATGACGAAGACGAAGTGCAAAGCGATGACTGCCGCGGTAGAGAATATGCAAAACAGGAAAAATGTGCCCTGCGTGACAAATCTTAAGCGGGCATGGAACGAGTTGCAGCTTAGCTTTAGCCAATACTTCGATCCTGACGGGGGCATGATCTCGTTCATGGCTGCCACCACCAGGAAAGTCCCGACGGCTGCAGACCATTCCGGTGTCGACTCCGCTGTATTCATGCTTTCCTCGGCGTTTCGGAGGCCCACGGCGGCTTGCAGATAGCCCCGCCTTCCGTCACTTTCTTAAGCAGGTAGAAAGCCTACTCAAAATACTTCTTAGACGTCGAAGCTAACTTAATTGATAGCAGGACACACAAAACAATGATGACGATCATGACCCCGCAGGTGCGGTGCTTACCCACAAAGGGGGTGGACCAACAGCCGAATGGCAGAATCCTTAAAGTAATGAACTGTGCACAAAATTGAATGCAGGCGCATTCTGCCATTTTCGTCGCCTTTTTACTTTTCTGCCTCCAAACACCAGCGCCCATAAAATATCTCATTATTTCTTCTTTTATTTCGTTGCTCCCTCAAATGTATACTTTTGAATCATCACAAACCTTCTGTTTCTCAGAGAATATGTTTGTGATTGATGTTAGAACGGCCACACTTCCTAATTAGTTTCAAATGGATTGCTTTTTTCCCTTGATTGGTCCGAGGGTCAGAAAGGTGGCAGTCATGTGCGTATAATCCATAGCTACATATTTAATTTATACCCAGAATATGTACTCAGGAACGCTGACCAAGAAGACAAAGGTGGGAGAAAGAAATCTGAAGGACCAAGCGTAAGCAAAACATTACATACGGATGACACTATTTCAGTCACAAAAAGCACGTATTACCTGAGAGTCCTTGTGTTGTATGAGAATATAAGGTGTAATCTGTGTATAGGGGAAAATCAACTGAAACAAAGTGTTTAGTGATGTCTCAACGAAAAATAACAAGACAATGTTATTGCTAATGCAACAGTATAAAACTGGTATCTCTATACAAGTGTATGGCAATGACAGAAGTATAACGTAATATTGCCCAAATTTTGATGCCTAACGGTCACAGCACCACATGATACACTTCGATGCATTAGAAACAACAGCACTGGTCCTTCATGTTAATGTTACAGATCATTTGTTAATACCAGTCTTCTTAATCGTAGCATCGAGTTCAACTAGCACTGATTGATTGATTTGATTTGTGGGGTTTAACGTCCCAAAACCACCACATGATTATGAGAGACGCCGTAGTGGAGGGCTCCAGAAATTTCGACCGCCTGGGGTTCTTTAACGTGCACCCAAATCCGAGTACACGGGCTTACAACATTTCCACCTCCTTCGGAAATGCAGCCGCCGCAGCCGGGATTCGATCCCGTGACCTGCGGGTCAGCAGCCGAGTACCTTAGCCACTAGACCACCGCGGCGGGGCGCTCAACTAGCACTGATTCCAATTAATGCAAGGGCGTTGCAGCATAACTGCGCTGAAACGAATGTGCCTGCACATTTCATTTATCTATTTATACGTTTGGCGATTTATTTATTTTTCACATACTGCCAATTATATAAAAAATATTTCAAAAAGTACGCAAACTAAATGTAAGGGAATCCCAAAAATCAAAGGAAAAATCATGCGAAAAAAGAAAATAGTTTTTTTGAATGGCAATGTTAAAGTGAAAACAAAAATACATATATTCGTGATTTTCATGTACACCTATGCACACACAACTATACAACAGTAACACATCGTATTGTACAAAAATATATAAAATTACGGAGTCCTGATCACACATAGGAACGTAATCACTGCCAAAAATGAAAAAAAAAAGGTATGCAATAATATGGTATGCACCCCTATCACCGATGTTCTCATAAGCCGTGGCATTACATTACCGCACACCATTCTGTCCGTCGCAGGAAATTCTACGTGCCTCCCAGTTGTCAACTTTAGCTTCACACCTCAAGTTTTGCCGCAAGGGATCTCTTTAGCGTTGCTCTGCACCTTAGAAAACAATGCGGTAGATGTTTTCGCGATGGCCGCCCCTTCTGAACCCCACGCTCAACATCAGTCTGCCACTTGCTCCGACAGCGCTATTACTTCGATGATCGCTTCCAACTTAACACCGCAGCAGACTGATGAGCTCCACCGGGTTCTGCTGTCCTACATCGACGTATTTGACATCAGCGGCCGTCCGTTGGGGAAAGCTACCGGTATGAGCCACCGCATAAACACTGGTAATGAGCATCCTATTCATAGGCGCCCATATCGGGTGTCGGCGGCCGAGCGTCACATCATCCAAAGTGAGGTCGACAAAATGCTCGCCAAGGACATCATTGAGCCATCTTGCAGTCCTTGGGCTTCTCCTGTAGTGCTAGTCCGCAAGAAAGACGGTGCATGGCGTTTCTGTGTGGATTATCAACACCTAAACAAAATTACCAAAAAAGACGTCTACCCTCTGCCACGAATAGATGATGCGCTTGATTGCCTCTATGGGTCCCACTATTTTTCCTCCATAGACCTTCGTTCCGGCTACTGGCAGATAGAGGTAGATGAAATGGACCGTGAAAAGACGGCATTCATCACCCCCGACGGCCTATATCAGTTCAAGGTCATGCCCTTCGGCCTTTGTAACGCTCCAGCCACCTTCGAACGAATGATGGACTCCCTGCTCAGAGGATTCAAATGGTCCACATGTTTGTGCTACTTGGACGACGTCATCGTCTTTTCACCAACGTTTGAAACTCACATAGAGCGCCTCTCAGCCATCCTGGGAATCTTCCGTCGCGCTGGCCTGCAGCTCAACTCGTCCAAATGTCACTTTGGACGCCATAAAATCACAGTGCTTGGCCATTTAGTAGACGCCAACGGTGTACAACCAGACCCGGCAAAAATCAGCGCCGTCAAAAACTTTCCTGTACCACGATCTGCGAAGGATGTACGCAGCTTTATCGGACTATGCTCCTACTTCCGACCCTTCGTGAAAAATTTTGCGCACATAGCGAGGCCGCTTACGCAGCTCCTCAAGAAAGAAGTCCCGTTTTCATGGGCCTCCGAAGAGGCTTCTGCGTTCTCGACTCTCGTCGCTCTTCTCACTACCCCTCCGATTCTGGCACACTTCAACCCTGCTGCCCCTACGGAAATCCGTACAGATGCAAGTGGGCATGGCATTGGTGCAGTGCTGGCTCAGAAACAACATGGCCATGATTGCGTTATTGCATATGCCAGCCGCCTCCTATCTGCCCCTGAACGTAACTATTCGATAACAGAGCGTGAGTGCTTGGCTCTTGTATGGGCGGTAGCGAAATTTCGACCTTATCTATACGGACGCCCATTTTCGGTAGTTACCGACCACCACGCACTCTGCTGGCTGAACTCTCTGAAAGATCCATCAGGCCGCCTTGGTCGCTGGGCTTTGCGCCTGCAAGAGTTTTCCTATTCGGTGGTCTACAAATCTGGCCACCTACACCGTGATGCCGATTGCCTCTCCCGGTACCCTGTCGACGATCCTGAGGACACTGACGAGCCCACGGAGAACTCTATCTTGTCAGTGTCCGACTTCCTTAATATTGGGGAAGAACAGAAGCGTGATCCAGAGCTGCTTGACATCATCAGCCGTATGGAATCCTCCACAAATGATGCTTCCGTCCGCTACTTTGTCATTCAAAAGGGTGTGCTATACCGTCGCAATTTCCGACTAGACGGGCCCGACCTTCTCATTGTTGTGCCTAAGCATTTGCGCCGCTGTGTTCTCACCGAACTTCACGACGCTCCCACGGCTGGACACCTTGGCGTATCCCGCACGTACGAGCGCGTCCGGCGCCGTTTTTTCTGGCCAGGCCTTGCTCGTTCGGTACGCCGATACGTCGCCACATGAGACCTATGCCAACGTCGTAAGACACCATCGCTGCTACCCGCTGGCCATCTTCAACCAATTGACATGCCCGCGGAACCATTTTACCGTGTTGGGTTAGACCTGCTTGGTCCTTTTCCCACATCAACATTGGGAAACAAATGGATAGCCGTTATCACAGACTACGCTACACGCTACGCTATTACGCGAGCTCTACCGACCAGCTGTGCAACCGACGTCGCTGACTTCTTGTTACGGGACGTTATATTGATTCACGGTGCGCCGAGACAGCTTCTCACAGACCGTGGCCGTACATTTTTATCCCAAGTCATCGCCGACATTCTGCGTTCTTGTTCGACGCAACACACACTGACAACCGCTTACCACCCTCAAACAAACGGCCTTACGGAACGATTTAACCGCACTTTAACAAATATGCTCGCTATGTACGTGTCGCCCGACCACCGAGACTGGGACCTTGCCTTACCCTACGCAACTTTCGCGTATAATTCATCCCGTCACGACACAGCGGGCTTTTCGCCGTTCTACTTATTGTACGGAAGAGAGCCGACTTTACCACTGGACACAGTCATCTCAGCTCACACCTCGTCCACCAGCGAGTATGCCCGCGACGCGATTGCGCGAGCCGATCATGCCCGTCAGCTCGCTCGCGCTCGGCTGATGGCGTCGCAAACCAACCAATGCCGTCGGTACGATGCGGAACATAGAGACGTACATTTCGCTCCCGGTACCCTCGTTTTACTCTGGTCCCCTCAGCGTCGGCTGGGCCTATCCGAAAAACTTCTGTCTCATTACACGGGACCCTATCGTATATTGCGTCAAGTAACACCTGTCACCTACGAGATCAGCCCCATCTGCCCATCATCATCTACTATGCGGCCCAGTGATATCGTACACGTCTCGCGGATCAAGCCCTACAATAATGCGTCAGATAACGACCTTTAAAGCACCGGGACGGTGCCTCCGCCGCCGGGGGTCATGCTACGTGCCAGTGCATGGAGCTGAAGAAGACGAAGCAGATAGACTGGCACGAGCTAATCTGTGTGGCTGGCGCTGCTCGCCTAACCGTCTGTAAATACATCGGTGACTACCCCTCTGAGTCAGTCTCCTTCACGTAACAATATTGTAGATGGCGGAATGAACTGAAATAAAAAAAGAACCTACACTCTAATGGCAGCTAGTGAAATGTTCGTAGCAGCTGGGATGAATACAAATGGTAATATACATTAATTGGGAGAGTGGCAAAAGGTTCGAAGTGGTATGTTTGTGCATTATGTCATTTTCAAGTAGGGGTAAAAATGCACTTATCTACGTGGTGTTGGTAATAGTGGAAGTCAAAGTGCTATCTTGCCCAATGGCTAGAGGGAAGAAAGGGTACCTAAAACAATTACTATGTAAACGGTATGAGTGCTTTAGTCAATATATATTGCATATGTACAGTGGGCCAAATCTAGCTATCTTGCAGGAGTGGAAGTTTTAAAGAGAATAGCCTTTCTTGGGGACCTTCAACACAAAAACTTTGGTCTGTCTATCTGTACATTTATCTGTCTACTCTTACCGGTGCTGGGTTCTCTGAACAGCACCAGTCTTACTTGGGGACCTTTGTCGCAAAAACATTGGTCTGTCTGTACTTTTGTCCAGTTGTCCACACTTAACTGTTTTGTGCTAACCCCATCCACAGTGCCCACCAATCTTGCTCAAGATATAGCATTCATACATGTGCAATTATAATTAAAAAGCAAATATTGCACATATCTAAAACACCATAACCACATGTTCATATTCTGTATGTGCGTCTTTTACGAGAAAAGGCATACATAAGTAATTCTTATAACCGTAGCGTTGATCACGCTGCGCTGACCATGCAGCGCTTGCATGAAAAGGCGAGTATTTTTCACGCTTTGCTACTACGACACGGTGGCGGCACCTACCCGTCGCCTTGCATTCTACACCTTATCGCCTCCGAGATGGGCGTGCGCCATGCACTTCTCTTTCCAAGAAAACTGCCAGATAGCACTCATGTCTCGCGTGTTACGCGACTTGATGCGCTCGTTTGCCCCCGCTGCACGCTTAAAGCACTCTAACGCAGCACCTCCAGAATACCATTCACCAATTTTTTGCGTAGAACATTCTTGTTCTATGCTGGTAATTAACTTGCCAATGGAAACCAAGCCGTAGAAGCATACTCCGAATACTTATCGAACGAATGTATTGTAATCTAATAATTTAGTCTGAAGAAGTGCTTAACGATGGCGTGTAACTTTTTTTTTAACATTAAGGGTCACTAGCCAGTTAGCACATATAGTTGATTAGAAAAACACATTGTGGAGTATACAGTCATTTGCGAAAAGTGTTGTTCACCGGGGGAGTCGGTATATGCGATTCATGGCGAATACCACCTCTATTGTCCGTAACACATCTATATTCCATTTCATTCTAACGGTGAGAAACCCATACGTTTAGTCAAGTGCAAAATTTTAGAGACGAAGGGCTTCTTGATTTTATACATATTTTATTTTTATAGTCTTCTTTCATTAAAATGCAATCAGTCGATTATTACTAACATTGCACATAGAATCGTCCCTTCCATGTTTAGACAGCTCTGATCTTTTGTCATGCAAATAAACAATTTCATAAAAATGAGGCTGTTTCAACGCTCGAATATATGATTTATTAAAGTATTAACATAATGGTAAATAACAAATTCACAAAACAGTATGGATTAACTTAAAAAAAGTTTCTAAGGTACAGAGGCTCATTCACACATTGAATGCGTAAGAATAAACATATAAACAGAAGCGCCTAAATTCGAATAAAAGAAATATTACGTCACCATACAAATCAAACAAATAGCATAGCTAACATATAACTGAATATTTCGCAATAAAACATAAACCTCCTGGTCATACAGGCGCCTCTCGGTGTCACTACCGCCGTTCACATTGCAGGCCGGGAACACTGAAAACAGCAGGGGGCCTTTTCGACTATTCTTCATCGAGCCAACGACACTACCTCGTGAAAACGCAGCGTGCCCTGCGAGAGATAAAAAAAAAGAACAAGAATGGAGCAAGGAAATGACAACAGCTTTTGCGTGTCGTCAAATATGAAGATGATGCCCGACAGAACACATGCACAGGGCGATGGATTGACCGCAGAAAAGAATGGTGAAAGATTGGAAAAGCAGCTGCTGCTAAGAGCACAATTCCCACTAAATGAAGCAAATTGATTTCTTTAATTCACACATTTGTTTTGGGTACGACTTACCAGGTTTTAATTTTTAATATTTGTTCGCCTATTAGGTCACGAAAGCATAATTTTTAGTCAGTATTACCTATGGAGAGCCTGTTAAGTGAATTAAATATCCTAGACACTTCGTACTCAATACCTTACAGCTCTATCTTATTTTGGTACTGTGCAAACCTATCCTCCAATGAGCGAGTTGATTACACCACTCACCAAGTGCAAGTAAACTATCACTCTAAATACATACATACTAACTGTACTTTCCTGCGAATAACTTCGGCTCAGTATTCCTATGAAAACTATGGCTACTTATACTAATATGCTATGGTCATTTATTATGATAAGTGCTTTAATGCTAAACGTAGTGGACATTTATGCTCTCTCTGGTTCTGAAGGTGGATAACACAAGTTGGAAAATGCCGACTTTGACAATACCCACTCTGTCTCTGCACTCTGTCATTCCATCACATTGAAGCAAAAGGGAAAATACAAAGACGCTGCACCACATACCGAAAAGAATTTTTCAGGATCCAAGCCATGTAATATGAAACATGGATACTAGAACAGGAAAACGGCGTGGGAAAGCTTATTCCTTCTTCTCACCTGCTCCCCCCTCCCCTTCAATATACAGAAATACTAAAGATACGTGGGCAGCTTATTTTTTATAGCGCACCGTTCCTATTTAGATCACACCAACTGGGTAGCATGTCGGCTTTCAAGAACTTCGAAAGATATGACGCGGAACCTAAATCTTTCCAGATGACTCAGCCTTTTTCAAATGTTCGGCAGAGATCAGGGTTGGATAATCCCTGTAACTGAAACTGCGAGAGATAGGATTTCACACGACATTAAATTACATTGATAAAGACAGCCGCAAATAATGGCTAGAAATATGCGAGCAGATTTGGTGAGCACAACTTGTACAGTATAACCAGGGCTAATTGTTTTGTTTACGAAAGAAAGACCTTAATGTCTTTAAGGTATCTTGCCGCAAGAGTATATAACCTCGATATAACGAACCCAGATATAATGAATTATTGGTTATAAAAAAAAGTGAAGAATGGCTGTGTCATTGATACAGTGCCACAAATATAATTTTGTAATAAATTTTCAGATATAATGAAATATTTTGATTGATTGATATGTGGGGTTTAACGTCCCAAAACCACCATATGATTATGAGACACGCCGTAGTGGAGGGCTCCGGAAATTCCGACAATGTGGGGTTCTTTAACGTGCACCCAAATCTGAGCACACGGGCCTACAACATTTCCGCCTCCCTCGGAAATTCAGCCGCCGCAGCCGGGATTCGATCCCGTGACCTGCGGGTCAGCAGCCGAGTACCTTAGCCACTAGACCACCGTGGCGGGGCATAATGAAGTATTTTCATGACTGGTGTGATTGTAATATTGAAGTTTGAGTGTATTTCCAAAAGCAGGTTTGGAGACCCTATTAAGCCACGCCGAACACAATCATCACTCTTCCTTTTCCGGTCATCTTTAATGTATGTATGTATGCCAAACAACAATGAGAACTGCCATGACAACCATCCAAATAATAAATGCAATATTAATGCCATAAAAGGGCTATTAGGGAAGCTATTGTAGGGACATCCAAATGAATTTTACTTTGTAAAATTCCCACCTGAAATTAAGCACAGTTAAGCATATCCATTACGCTTTTCTATCTAACAAGCACCAGCGCACGCAAAGAGGAAAATGTTCAGCAATTCTAAGGCAATAGTCTGGAGATGACAATGCCTTCACAAGGCATTGTTAAATATACTTGCGATTGGGCCTCTTAAACAATGAACATTCCGTTTTGTGTTTTAGAGAAATGAACCTGTAAGTAGAAATCTAAATTCTTGGTCCCGATTTTACTGCATCATTGCGTAGTCTATGAATATAGCTCGTTCCCAGAACAACTTGTGGCCAGTAGATATTCAAGGCAGCAAAGTGGTGGCTTGTCAAGTATGGTAGACATGACACTTTTCGTTTTTACATTTCTGCAGATATCTTTGATGAGTTAAGTGCACAAGACCAGTGGATTGACTCGTTTAAAGGCCTTCGACTCCGTCACTGAAAGATTTTCCAGAGCACCCATTGCGGTTCACACCTCGGTGCCAAGGTGCGTTGAGTGACACCCTGTGTCACACTCACAGCTGCCGTGCCTCAACGTAATGGTGCTTGCCAAGTGCAACGACCTGCCTGGACAGCATCTTGCTTTTTATGCTGGTAGCATGCTCGCTCATTTGTTGCACACTTGGCAGATTTGGTAGGCTTTTGCGATGCACATACGGTGCGCACTTGAAATGCTTTTACGGTAGCACATTGCAAAAGCCAACATGAACCAAGTAGTACCTTTCATTCGGTAACTGGTCGTTAATTCGAATTCAGTTATTTCAAAAACCCACTTAGTTCAAAGTATTTCGGCGGTCTCATATTTTGGAATGCAAGTTTGAGCGGATAATTTGAAGCGGTGGTCAGCATAAGTACGGTCAATTCGAAAGATTTGGGTGCAGTGTGCCGATTCCCGATCCCGATTTCGCCACAAATTCGCGAAAACGACGGCCTTCAAGAGCCACCAGGCAATGTACTTGAGCAATGCTAATGGGTGGTAGATGAAGCACCCCTGCCTCGCTACTTCCAGCACAAAAAATAAAATTACTGTCTAGTGATCAGCTAAAGTATGCGCCTGTGGAAAACAAGACATGCTTCACTGAAATACAGCAGTGACGTGCGACCAGCATGTCGCATGCTTTTCGCAACGATCGCAACGTCAACGCGTCATGATTTATCCATTCTTTCTGTAAATTTAAAGAAATAAAGAACAGTCTGAAAGAATCCGCGATATATGCAAACTTCCCAGTGCCGATTGCTTCAACAATTTGCGCACTTGCACAGCTGGCGGAGGTCTTGCCTGCAACGCCTACTTCGAAAACTCCGGTGGAAAGTTTCAATGATGTTTTCAAGCCAAAACACATCGTGAATTTCAACACACTGTCCATTATTGAATTCTTCATTTTACAATGAATAGGAGAATAATTGCATGTTTGCAATCATTCTCCTATTTGTGCGTGCTGACACACCTACGCGCAAGCGACATGCTGCCCGTGTCACTACTGTGTTGCACGTATTTTAGTTGATCACGTTTTCTTATGACAGCTGTTAGGCTCGGTATTCTCCCTTGTTTGCTGCAAAACTGACCAGGTATCTCTAAAAAACATGACCCTTGGAGTCGCAAACTAGACGGCGCAAGAAACAACCAACCTGATTAATTTGAATAATTTTATGTTCATTGCATTGAATTTTTTGTATGTTCGGTTACTTCAAAAACCCGCTTGATTCGTTCCTCACAGTCCCAGTGACTTTGAATTAACAAGGTTTTACTGTACTTCGTCATATGCAGCATTGTGATCTGTGCATCTTTTTGTTGTGCAATACTTCACGCTGTCTTATGGTAGCATTATGCATTACATGTGCTTCGCTAGTGCCCTTAGGGCAATGTTTTGGGTATCTTAATTCTTTAAATTTCAGTCACATAATATACTGTTTCAACAAGCACAATTCGTAAACTTAAAGTAATTATAATATTCTGCACTTATTCAGAGCCAACATGAAATGTTTAAAGAGAACAACACAAGATAACTTGCCAACATGGAGAAGTGATACAGTGATGCTGGCAAAAAATTTATTCCGAATTCACTTTCTCATTTCCGATATTTTGTACCATTTGTACGCATTATGTACCGTATTTACTCGATTCTACCGCGCCCTCGATTGTAACGCGCACCCGATTTCCACCGCGAAAAAAAAAAAAAACGTAAGACATCGATTGCAACGCGCACCCATTTTTTCTCGCTGGCCCGCATGATCACACCACTCGAAAAAACTACTCCTTTCAAGAGCGTCTTCCATTTAAATATGAGGTACGGGCGAAGCTTGCGCCCATCTGACGTGTAACAGAGCATTCCCGTCACTGTAGTTTTACCGTGGACCGATGTCAGCACGCGAACTTGCTTCGCCCCCTTCTTCTCGACGGTTGTGGTGCCAGGCATGTCGAAGTAAAGAGGCGTCTGATCGGCATTCCCGATTTGCCCAAGCAGGTAGTCGTTGTTGCGCCGCAAGTTTAGGAGGAACCTCTGAAAACTGTGAAGCTTTTCATCGTACTCCTCCGCAAAACTTTTCGCATATGCATGTTCCCCTTCGGAGGGAAAAGCCTTTCCTCTTCATAAAGTTAGTTAGCCAGCACCTGCTCGCTTTAAACTGGCTCCGCATTAGACCTTTTTCTAAGACTAATTGCATAGCCCGCACTTGGAGCAGTTCTGCCATCACGGGCCGCTGTGCTGCTCGCTGCTAAAGCACATACTCGCCGAGCAGCTCTTTAATTTGCGAAAACCGACCCTGCTGTGGTCCACTGAAGCCTTTGCGTAAAGCTTTGCTGTCGAAAATCTTCTTTTGTTTCCGCCGGTCCCGCACGCACGTTTCGGGAACTCCGAACGACCGCGATGCGGCCCGATTTCCGTCCGTTTCTGCACACGCGATGACTTTTCTTTTAAAAGCGGCATCGTGGTGCACTCGAGTTTTTGGAGTCGGCCATTCCACGCCGTCGATGTTAATGCACTACTAGATGACGAACTCCTCAGCACACGTACCAAGTGCCGCACATGATAAACACATAGGCAGAAATAGACGACGCGCCATGCCGACGCACCTAGGGGGCGGCCATTTTAAATTTGCCGATGGCAATAGATTGGCCATAATTTTTTTTTTCGTACTCGATTCTAACGCGCATGCGATTTATGAACTCGCTTAACCGGAAAAAAGGTGCGCGTTAGATTCGAGTAATTACGGCATATTTAAGTCCTATTCTACCCAATTCACCATGCATTTCAGCACCGTATCTGGATAAAACACACAGGCCAGAGTAATTCACGACCTAATGCGTAGCAGTGCAATACCACTGTGAGTGTGTACACACCTTTGTGATGTTTAGGTATGGGACGATGAACCGGTACTCGGCGATCTGCCCTGCGCAGCCCTCGCGGTGGTTGAGGTGCAGATCGACATGCAGCATGCGCTGGTCGTGATGGAACGTCGCGTTGAGGTGCAGTGGTCGTCGACGATGGACGAGGAGAACAGCTTGTGCTGCACAAACACGCCCAACTGCACCAGCGTGCCAAACCAGATCGACGACAAGCTCACGTCCTGGTCATACGGGTGCTGAAAGGCCTCCAGGGGATTGGGAACCAACCACTGAAAAAGAGCCTTCCCGCAGGCCTTCCCGCGACTGGCACTGCACCACGCATGACCAAGCTGGAAAGAAAAAAGGCCGGTACATTTTTCGGATTTTCAAGAGAAGGACAACAGGCCAGAATGCGAATTTAAATCCTGGTGGGAATAGAAAAACCGTGAATAACAGCGGCAGATTCGGGCGTCCTTTTCACGATCCATGTTGGATTTATATCTTCAAATCTAGTTTAAAGGTCACAAAAAGCCCACATGCGGCGCCGCCTAGTGGAAGAGCCTCGAAGCTGGATTACGGAGTCATTCACACTGCTTTACTTGGTCCGATACTTTTGGGCACACCACAGTTGGTGCTCGAAATTATTATATATTATTATCCATCCTTGCTTCATTCTGAGCTCCTTCCAAGGCAGTGGCCCTGCAACACTTTTTGAGCACGGTCAGACAATGCTGCCAATCAGTAGTCGACGCTCCTGAAAACACGCGAGCCAAATACTATAGCGCAGCGCCGGGCCTGGAATTCACAATAATTTCTCAGAGTCAGCTAAAGATTGCTTCTTTTCGTTTTGACAAATGACTGAACAAGCTCAAAAAAACTACTCATCACAGCCATTGTATACGCCATTGGCAGATTTGAGCACGGCACGTTCGGTCGTTACTAGGCCCACCACGGGAGGCCGCGACTTGTCCATGCACGCGCGTGCGATCACACGAAAACGCTGCGCATTCAAAGAAAAATAAAAGAGAGATAAGTGCTCAATGTCACGAAGTGCACATGACGTACTTTCTTTCTCCATGTCATCCCTCCCTGCTTAATTTCCAGTGCTTTTGTCGGGATGAGAGAAGAGCGAATACAATTGCAGCGTGTGATAAATCCAACTCAGCTCGCACTGCATGGACTAAAAAAAATTTTGTGGCGGTGAATTCATGAAGCAAGAAGCTCCTTTACTGAATCCATTTAATGGCTACTTGAAGAAGGGTTGCAGGGCCCCTTTAAAGGCCGATACAGAATACAAATGAAATTACTGAAGAACAGAGGCTAATATATATGCGAACACATTTGCAGTGTGTCTTCATCTCTGCCGAATTTCGAAAAATAGTACTAGTCAATACCAGCTGTGAAACAAGATCACATGAACACTAAAGTCACTCACATGGTCAAGGTCAATGAAAACCAGCATGTAATAAAGCCAAGAAAATTACAGGGCACGTTAATTGTACTGTTTTGAGTAGGAGTGTGTGAATACTCAAAGTTTTGAGTGATTTATGAATAGTTCTTGTTATATTCAAACTGAAATTTTTACTATTCAAACTTCCCAAAGACAAATGGAGTCATTGTCAAACTAAATATGACCCCTTCAAATCTTTAGCATGCTTCACCTCAATACATTTGCCTTTTGCGGCAAAACTGCTTTTAGCCTGAGCTACGGTCGAACTTTTCCAAGACAAATACAGCCGTCGGACTGAATGGCACGTTTTCAGATTTTTAAACGCTTCACCTCATCCGAACCGCATTGCAGCAAAGCTGCCTTTTAGGTTTGGCGACAGTAGCAAATGTTTTGACTCAAGAAAACGCCGTTTCCAACATGGGGACGATAGATATGGCAGAGGTGGGGGGGTGCCTCCATTCTGCTTTGGATCAGAAACTTGGGCAAGAAGTCCGAAAAAACGGATGCAAAATATTTTTAGCCTCCAAAATTCCAAATGTTTATGTATGTCGATGAGGCAGATTCGGAACTTCTAACTTGAAGGGAGCAGCTCTTTGTCTGCCATATCACCTGGGTTTCCACGGAAGTTGAAAGAGGAGGAGAGGACGAGAAAGTAGCATCTCAGTCTTTCACTTCTAAAGTGTTCTTGGCGACACTTTGGTTGCACCAAATCATCTACACAAATACAATTCAGCCTCTGCATTGACTCATTCTCGATAAGACAACTATGGATACCACCTTACCAGCGCTTCATCAACCTAGCGAAAAGAAACACTTTCATGTTGCTATATACCATAAGCAAGTACTTAGGCATCCTTTGTAATTTTCTTTCCTCAAAAATCCGATTCAAACTACTCGAAAAAGATTTGAAAATATTGAAATTAGAAAACCTTTCCAATTTTCCCTTGCAATTTCACATTAAACTATCCAAAAAAGATTTTAGAAATATACAAGAAATATTTTTAAAACATTCCATTCCATTTACACTCACACTTCAACATTCTTCGAATTTACTTCGCACCCGAAATTTGGTGTTCACATAGCTCTAGTGTAATCTTGCCATTGCGATACAGATGTGAAGGGAATGAAAAGGAAACTTGCCGCTGGTGGGAATCAAACCTGCAACGTACGAATTATGCGCTCGATGCTCTTGCCAAATGAGCTACGATGGTAGTGGTCCCTTCATCCAATTTGTGGGGTATTTTATGTGCATGGAAGGAGTGTTAGTAACACTTGCAGCATAGACAGCTTACGTCATGCAGACATGATCGAGTAAGCCCTCGCATACAACTACCTGAAGTTTGCTGGAACAAGATTCTCGCTACAAATGATTGGAGAGGATTTTGAAAGCTCATGTCTTTGTTTAACACAATGTTAGTGAATACTGGCAGAAATCGAAGGCAAGACCAAGAAAGTACACGAGATGTTAATACATCCAAACCTTATTATAACAAAGTTTCATCTTACATGAAAATAGATTTGCTATATCAAAAAATCCATTATAAAGGTCTATTTTTAGCACTATACCTATTCCAACTTTTCTTGGTTTACTTCGTTATAACTGACTTTTCATTATATCTGGGTTCGTTATATCGATGTTTGAGTGTTGTTAAACTCTTTCAGCGAACTGGGAGCGTAAAAACATGCACCAGAGACGGAGAAGAGCTACGCATCCCGATTGCTCACTCTGTGCTGTGTGGCTCTTCTCTGTCTGTTGCGTGTTCGTGTGCTCCCAGTTCGCTAAACGAATACGAACTACCAACAAGGCCACCTTTCTATACTGTTTTAAGTGTACCGTAGAAATTCTGACAGCGAGTTAAACAAAGTAAAGGTGTCATTGTGTCACAAAAAGAGCAACGAACTCATACCTGAAGATATTTTGTCGCCGGGCCAAACCAGACAACGCCGGGCCGCTCTGTAGTGCAGTCTATGTGATAAATCGCCTCCTCGTGAAGGTACTTGACCGCTTTACGGTACAACTCGCTGAATGAAAATGCCGCATCGGCATCCACCAGCGGAGTCTGCTCGCTGAAGAATGTCCGATAGGCATCCAGGAACTCTTCGTGACCTTCCCTGCCATCCGGTGGGTTCCACCAGAGTTGGAGCTTCAGCTGATCGTAGCTCGTAGGCATACTGCATAGCATCAAAGACTTTTTAAAACAACGGCGGGACTGTCTTATGGTCAGTTTCGGCAAGTTGCAGTTATTTAAAGTGCACCAAATGGGCTGAACATGAGTATCTGCATTCGACTCGCAATTCCACTGCATATCAGGTGTAGGAAGAGCAGTCTCATGCTTCGAAGCAGACAACTATCACCCCAGAGCTAACATTTCCTTCACTAATATTTTTGAGTCATTAAAAATCGTGCCCAATGCACAAGGTAGCAAGAAGCTAGCACTGACTAAAAATGTATGGCTTTGTTTACGTCCAACAAGAGCATCAACCTTGACACACGAACCTAGACATGACCTAAAGTTGCTCTTTAACATTACCCAATATTATGTATCTGAATGGAGATGACAATATTACAATACATCCTAGACTTCACAATTCAATAAGTATGCATGAATTGGCCTTGAAAGTTGCTACTTAACGTTACCTAAATCTTACGCGGCTGACTACTGATGACATTACTGTATTATATCAGAGATTGAACAATTCAGTCAGTGGGCATGAACCCTGAAATTGTTACCTAATAACATTGCCTACATCTATTAATCTGATTGCTGACATTATTAGTATATGTGCTGGATTGAACCCGTGACAAAGCTTGGCATCACCATACTTTAGCTGCTACTAAGCTACCATGACATCAGGTTCCATTTCAGTTCAGTCTAGACAATACAAGATGACATGGACAACAAATCTTTTGTACATACAACGACAACTCAGGAAGGCCAGCATAAAAACTGACAAAGAATGAAAAGCTCCGAATTTGTGAAATGTCCAAAACTCTGCAAAAACCGATTGCAACTCTGTTTATTTTTTTACATGCACATTGCTCCTACTTGCTTTATATGTGGGACGATGATTAGGCTGCCAGCGAAGCATGAATTGCTTCTCAACTGACCTAACGGCAACAAAGAAAGTTTTAGTGTTGCACATAAAATGCAGTCAAGATTAGTTTAATCTTCACATGCTTTATACAGCCTAGAAATAGTACAAGGTGAAACTGTAGAGCCGTGAAACATTACTACTAACAAAACCTAAAGCGAACTTACAACCACAAACACATCCGAGGACATGCACAGCGCTTCAGTATTTACCGATTTCACCATGCCGCCCTATTTGTACAACTTAATGCAACACGAATGTACTAGTGTATATTTACTTATAGGCAATAAAAATTCATTTCATGCCTTCTATATGCCTTCAAATTGTTACTGGAATGTAATTTATATTCCCACTGAATACTGCATCAATGTAGAAGTAATCATTTTGGTGTCTCATGTGCTGCAATTCAAGTGTGGCACACAAGTCTGGAAATGCTACCTTCCATCACCTGCCTTATTAAAATAAGTGACCACATAGCAATTCATGCCACTTTTGCACAAACCCAGGCTGTGCATCAGTCGCATAAGAAAATCATTCGTCTCTACGATGAAGGAAATTAGTTAGCTATCAACAATGAATTTGAGCAATTGTACGAGGAATACGAAGCAACATTTCAAGAGAGCGACATTCATGAAGGCTGGTCTCGAAACTGTCATCATTTGCTGGTTTCGATGAAATCACATTAAGTTTCTGAAGAACACCAAATTCATTTCTGCGGCGTATTTAACGCTGTTGTTTACCCAGTCACTGTCACCTGGAAACCTACCAAAAGAGTGGAAAAATGCCAAGGTCGTTCCCAGTCTATAAATCGGGCAACAAGAGTTCACCCCTAAACTATCGCCCCATTTCCATCACATCAGTGCCTTGTACGATCACGGAGCATGTCACATACACTCTTATAATTTGCTTCCTTGATTATAAAAATTTTTTCGCCATTCGCAGCATGGGCTCCACAAGGGACTGTCTTAGAAAACGCAATGACTGCCTTTATGACCTCCACCTAAATCTAGACGCTAACATTCAAACTGATGCAATTTTTCTTAATTTTGCGAAATCATTCCACAAAGTTGCTCATTAACGCTTACTACTAAAACTCTCCCGACTAAATCTCTGCAGCACTCTAAAGCACTCTGCAGCATGTCAAATCAATAGCTTAAAAACACTAATACAGCCCAAATGCATCAGCCACTTGGAATCCTTGCCAGATATTCCTCCCAAACGCCCTTAAAGCCTTTCAGAATAGTGCCATTAGTTTCATTCATTTCGCCTCTTCATACAATTTCAACGTAACATCTTTGAAAGCGGAACATGTCTTACTAACATTTTATCATCGACGCCTCATTGCTAGTTTATCTTTATTTCATAAGTTCTACCACAGTGCGCTACATCAAGCACCATATATTTCATCACCATCACACACATCCTATCACACTGGTCACCCCTTAAATGTTGCCTGTCCTCATGCTCGCAAAGTCACATTCGCCTCTTCATTTTTTCCTCAAGCAGCGAAGGACTGGAACGACCTTGCACAAGACATTGTCAACTCAAGCCCTACTGCTTTCATTGAAGCGATCACATCACAATATACCATGTGATAGTGTGTTCAACCTATTGTCTATATCAAAACCCACCCCTTATGTAACACCCCCTAGTGGGGTCTCATGTTTCAATGTTACTTTAGGAACAGGTCACAATAATGTCAGAGATTTTACATCCCAAAACCATCATACGGTTATGAGAGAAGCTGTGGTGGGGGGCTCCGAAAACTTCGACCCTCTGGTATTCGTTGACGTGGACTGACCTTTCGCCTCAATCGAAACGCGACCACAACAGTTGAGATTGAAGTATACGACCTAGGAGTCAGCAGCCGAACACCATAAGCACCGTTCCACCACGACAGACTTTTGGAACAGCTGTTATAAAATATAAAGGTGCTGTAATGAACAGATGCCAGCTAAACTATTTGGGCTAAATTCTTCTAAAAATAAGTGTTTTGAATACTGGTGGATCCGTTTTTACAAAACCCAAAGGGATGTTAAAATTTACTAACTTTTTTTTATTAACAGCTACTAAATGGATTTGAACGGCCATACATCCGGTAGTTACTGGGATGACAGTTCCAAGGGTATATCTGCAGAATTGCCCCGCCTCCTCTCTTGCATCTGCAAGAGGGGAGGGGGGGCAGTCAGTACAGGCAGCTTTTCTTTCAATGCAGTGGCATGACCGACAATAGTAGAAGGGATGGATTCAGCCACTCATTTCAGGGGGAGAGAGGGGGCGGGCTGAAGTAACACCAGATAGGGGGCATGGTAGTTAACTTTTTACGAGCACAGAATCTCAGTCATAGCATAAATACCGTTAATGTGTGGTCAAAGTTGTCCCGCTCATTTGTCCTGATTGGTGACAGCAGGTGAACGACAAGCACTAAAGAGAGGGGGAGGGGGTGCCAACAGGCTTCGGAGAGGGAGAAGGGCTATAGCCCCTACCGCCTGCCCTCTGGATCCCCCAGCGAATAGTAGTGAATAGTGTGTTACATGCGAAATTGGCTGGCTATCTTGAAAGCTGCGACCCGAGTGTGCCAATCAAGCTGCGTAGCTTATTGGGAAACTGCTTTCTCTGCTACCTGTATTAGCACAGTTACACCATTACGCAATAAACGTCAACCGACTAGCCCAACTTGGCGCTGTTCTGCCATATTTCATGCTTCACAGCGGACCGCCGCAGCCGCTTGTAAGTTTCCACAGCGTAAATACACCTGTCACAGCCGAAGCACTGCATACTCCCAAGGACGGAGCGTCATGCATGGTGCCATGCCACGCTCTGCACCCATCCAGTCAATTTGAGCGGGATAACAAAAAAAGAAACACCCCCGCCCGTACGACGTCCAGCGGATGCAAGAACGAGCACAGCACCGAAAGTAGGGCAGACGTGAAACGAAACTGTAGAGAATACCAGTTGCCATCCCGGACCATATTGCCGCGCTGTCACTCCGCGCGGCCGCAACGTGAAGGGCCAGAATTGTATTCTACGTTGAAGTTGCTGTCAAAGTTCAAAAGCTCGTCCGCCGGTGCATCGGGTTTCGCAGAACCGCGCCGCATGACGTTGCAGCACATGGCGCCAACGCCATCAAGGCAACAACGCGACTAACGCAAGGCACAGAACACCTAGCAGTTTTGCGCCAGGAAGCACCTATGTCATGTAGGAAGCATTTTTACTTCCTCCATGAACTAAGCCTATGTTCATGGACTATGCCCATGAACTATGCCGCTACACAGAACACCTAGCCGCTATGCCCACAGAACGCCCTATGCCTATGCCGACGGCGCTTTGAAATGCCCCGCGCGGCGGAAATGCGAACAAAAACACACACGCACGCACACGAAGTCTTTTCACTCGGGAGATGACGCTAGTTGTTTCCACGCCCAGGCGCGGGTTTTTAATGGCCTTCGAGATGGTAGGCGCAAACACGCCGTGCCATAAAGCTTCTTACCATAAAGCTTCTTAGCTTGCATTCCTTGTCATCTCAAAGGGCATAGTGTCTTTGAAGCCTCCAAGATAATAAGCGCAGCGTGTTTTTTCTGATTTTCTCGCGCTCCCCAACAAATTTATCGAGTATAGTTTCACTACAGTGCACTAGATATAAGGATGTTGAAATAAATCTAAAGTTAGGAAAGAGAGGTAATTAAGTAAACTGGGAGTCACCAGTAATTTTTCTAGAGTTATCGAATTTCAATCAATTAACAGGCGCATCCAAAACGCAGCACACCATATCTTTCGAAAACTTGTAACACGGATAATCACGGCATGGAATCGTTATCTACGTATGTGAATTCCGCGATAAACATGGACCAAATTCGATATTCACTCGCCAAGAAAAATATGCATGCACGCCCTCATTCTTGCCTTGTTAAGACATTCACAGAAAACTTGGAAATTAAAGGACATTCAAACGTCCTACTCATTCCAATGTTTGATACATGCAGCCACAGACGACAAGTCCTTTTTCCATAAACTTAAAACTCAGGAATAACGTCGTGTAAGCGAGCATTTAAAGCTTCAAGTTACCTTCCATGCAGCTATACGCATGTATTACACGCATGCGCACCTTTGATATTGTTTCTAATTTAATGAAATACGCGAAAAAGTAGGCTATCGTCAGCGAACGAAGCGAGAATACTTACACGTAAAAAGTGATCCCAGGCGTCTTCCTGATGTGATTTGTGCCGCCATAAGCGACGCACGAAGTCACCATGGCCTTGTAAAATCTTTAACTGCTTTACAAAAGCATGTTACAGTATCCAGCGGCCACTGCGAGGGCGGAGCTACGAAGCGCACTTTGTCGTCTGCTTCAGAGTCTTTCCTTTTTCTATATGGCGGCGCCGGCGTCACTTATTGGGATAGTCAACGCCTCCTAGATTTCTTATGCCTGCTGGATTAGCGGCGGTGACTTGGGAAGCGGCGGTCATCGGAACTACGGTGGTGACGCCACTAAAGTAGGAATGTCATCAAAAATGTTTTTACGTTTTTGGAGCTAATATGCAACAAAAATAACGTAAGAAGTTTTTAAAAAGCGTAAACGTCATTATAATTAACCCTACATAAGTGACACCATCATTCAGCAAGCAACTTTTTCAATACAAGGCATCGTCTCTAAAGTTAGTAGTAAACGCCAAAATTGCTAATCTCAAAGGTAGAGTACAAAAACATTCACTCCTACGTAGGCAGCGTCTTCATAGATGACGGGCGTTTTGCGCTCATGCGGCAGGCAAGAAAAATCTAGGAGGCGTTGGTATAGTGTACTAGAATATGCTAGAACACTATACTTATCACGTGATACTTATAAAGGCGCACCATAGAGTTTCCCACAATATTTACTAGAGAGAACTCTGGCGCTAGTGTCTATGGGAGTTGCAACACACGGCGCTTTAACGAGCATGGGAATGATGGGCAGTACACACATTTGACCAATTTTCGTACTTCTGGCCTGCTTCTGGCTCCGTGTGTGTTCGTGTGGCTTGAAGCTGTTTCTTCACGAAAACATAAATTAGCAAATGTTCACCGTTTGCGCTTCGCAGCCTTATTCTTTTAAGCTTACTATTTTGAATCAAGTCCCTAAGTTCAAAAGGTTTCGTTTTTCTCTTTCAAAACAAAACCGTAACCAGTAGTAAACGAAGCCGCAAGTACGATTCGCCGCCCGCAAGTACGAAGACTAGGCAAATGTGTGTACTACCCATCATTCCCATGGTCGTTGAACGATCGCAGCGCCAGAGTGCCCTCTAGTTATATGGCAAAATCTATGGGGCGCACCTCCACTCCAGATTCCAGAAGACAGGTGGCGCTACCTATAACCTCTTCGTCTGCTACTTTATCGCTGTTTGGACGGCGCTTAAGTAAGAATGCATTCTGTAATGAACCGCCGGTATACAGGTGACAATTTTTTTAACTTAGAAAGCTGATCGAGTAATCTGTTCAGTGTTGTCGCGCGTCAGTTTGCAGTTCTACGATAAAAAAAAAAAACGAGATGGAAATCACTTTTAGGTTACACCAATGAATAATTGCCTTTTCTCGTTCATGAAGCAAATTATTTCATGCGCCCATTAGCAGCTGCACGCTTTCAGATCAGTCTGTTGTCGAAGGGTGCTTCGCATATTGAACTTTGATTGATATGTGGGGTTTAACGTCCCAAAACCACAATTTGATTATGAAAGACGCCTTAGTGGAGGGCTCTGGAAATACCGACCACCTGGGCTTCTTTGACGTGAACCCAAATCTGAGCACACGGGCTTACAACATTTCCTCCTCCATCGGAAATGCAGCCGGGATACGAACCCGTGACCTGTGGGTCAGCAGCCGAGTACCTTAGCCACTAGGCCACCGCGACGGGGCGACAGACGAGGAAGACAGGAACACAATCAGCAGTGCTGAAAACCTTTCTTACTCTCAAGAAATCGAGTAGTTTCTCTGAAACAATAACGCTAAATCAAGAGCCCGAGATATATATTCACGAAATGCAATGATCTTTATGCAGTAAGCCAAGACTTGCAGGGAGTGCTGTAGTGAAGACTCAAGCGCTAAAGAGAGTCCATTACAGTGTGCGCCATCTCTTCATGGGTCATACCAATAAAACTACACGCAACACGCCCGAAGCTATCTGAAATCGTCGAGAAAATCAACTCATAGAAATGCAGACAAATAATAGTTGTTTGGAAGCTGATGCATGGGAGTTCAGGGCTAAATGTGCAAAACATTTCCGTTGGCAGAATCATGCCGCAAAAATAACAAAACGCCTAGAAAATATTGGGCACACCTATATGCTTGTTACAAATACAATGTACATTTTCGCGTATATAACCATACCACAAATAAAACCAAGTAATGTCTAGTAAATACACAGGAGTGAGAAGCTATAGTGATGCCAGCTATATGCATATCAGGTCCGTAGCAAGAAAAAGTGCCCCCCCCCCTTCTCTATATCCAGGTGGAAAGTGGGGGTCAACGAGGACAAATAATGAAAATAGGTGCATTGCAAAGCCCTAAAGGACGACACTTCCCACCTGCCCCAAGAAAAAAAAATCGATGCCAGCTTGGTGCACATGCAAAGAATACGTATGTGGTTAGCATCATATGTATAGTTTCAAGGGCAGATGTGAAGTGGGTTTGTGATAACTCAGTTGTGTTTGTTCCATGAAAGCGCGTTGCATTCTTCAAAAAAAAAAGGGGGGGGGGGGGGAGGGGGGAGCCAGTTTGTTTTCTCTCGTGGAGATAGTCTTCTTGCTGTCGTTCCATCTTGTTGCCCTTTATCGGTTGTACTGCACGCAATAAAAGAAATCTACATTTGCTCTGCCGTTTCCTATTTTTTTAAAGCATTTGCACGTGGTGTAGTTTTCTACGTGGTTCTAAATATATAGTAGGATGACCACTTTCTTACCTTAAATTAGTAACTGACACGTGCATTCTGCAGGCATTGTAGATGAACCACGGTGTTTTTGAACACATTCTTCAACATTATCATCATCATTAGGGCGATGATGTAGCTTCGAGTTCTACGGCTTCTAAGCAATAACAACAGCCGATGTAACTTTCATCACTTGTACTATGCATTGATGTACATCCCAAACAAGCAAAGTTCATACAAACGTACAATTGGTCTAAATTATTTATTGGAACAGCAACTGCGCGTTAAATTCTCAGTCAAGGTAGAAACCGTGCATAAGCTATCGTAGAAACGGCGTATTTATGAGAATCATTTACTAGTATATTTCCTGCATTAAGGCATAACCGATATCTAAACGAAATGTAAAGGGCTGGAATCACCCAGAAAGGGCATGAAAACTGCTGGCACAGAATTTACTATGATGGAAGTTGGTGAAAGAAGAGGTAGAAATATTTCGACCAATCAATTGAATTACTAATCAATTACGGGATGACAAAGCGGGGCCTGGTTCAAACAACCCTCGTTGATCGGAGGTTAACGGTTTACAATATCTGAGGGCATGGCTCTTATGTAGCCTAGCTGTTGTCTGGAATAAACAACCTTTTATGGTAAATATTTTGCAGCATTGAGTGTTGAAGTGGAACCGAGATAAAAAGCGTTCTAGACAACCACAATTTCATCCGATATAGCACCGAACATTGCTTCATTATGTAAGGTAAGAAATGGTTCCTAAGTGTAACACAGAAAATTTGTCTCTTCCTAAGTGCCCTGCAAACTCTGGCAATCTTACTTGTTTTATGGCGAAATGGTGCCACCGTTAACAAACAAGTGAAAGAGTTAGCTATGCCATGATTGATTGCTGTGCTTGGTTTAATGTCCCAAAACCATGATGTGATTATATGATATGCCGTATTTGAGAGCTCCAGAAATATTTTGACCACCTGGGGTTCTTTAACGTGCCCCAAAATCAATTGGCCGACACCATTTCCACCTTCAACGAAACTGCAGCTGCCGCAGTCGGGATTCGATCCCACGACCTGCGGGTCAGACGCCTGGGATACCTTAGCCACTGAACCAGCGCGCCGGGCCACAGATTTGCCACAATAAATTGATAGCGCGCTTGTTAGACGGGAGTGCTAAAATGTTTTCGGGAAATGGCATCTTTGTAGATCTTCAGATACTGCATAATATCATCTTACTATTCAGAAATTTCTAAAAAATACTACGAAAATATATGCTTTGTTTCTTCTTTTTTTATGGTCTGCCTAATAGTAACTTTTTTATTGCATTAGGATGTTTTCACTCATAATGCGTGCAAAACTGATGCACTGCGACAAACCCAGGCAAGAGAAGTAAAAGCTGTAACAATTCCTCTATTGCACCTGATATTACAGCCGGTACCCCTCGAGCAAGGCTAAAAAATGATGGCACGTGGAAACTCCACGTGCCATCACTGTATGGGTGGGCGCACTGCTTGATCTGCAAGCACAGCTTATTGATTTACTTTATGACTTTCTGCGCGCGTTCATCAAAGGCCAGTGTGCATGCATTTTATTATCTGTTGCTTGTCTGGGAAAGGCTCCCAAGTGTTGCTCAGGAGCAATTGTTGTGCCGACGACGGCGGTTTCCCTTATAAAGTATCGCATTGCAACGAGCCCGATGTGATCTCGTGAAAAGCCCGGCATTACAGCTGGATGTCCGTTATCGATTGGTGAAGGCTTCAAACGCAGGAACACGTACCACTGATGAGTTTTGCATGCGGGGCATTTCTTGGTCGGGCCATGTCGCGACTCCGGCTTCGGCAGCGCCGTCCACACCCTCGATGCGCATGCTCTCGTCTCATGCTCACGTCTCGTGCCATCAGCCGCTCCCCTTCCCCTGTCTCGCCGCGGAAGGTGTACGTAGACAGCGTCTGCTTGCTAAAAAAAAAAAAAAAACGACTTCCCGTGCTGCAAAACCATGCATTCACTGGCCACTTCTTATATAGGCATAGTATCGCGCGTTCGGAATTCAGTCAAGGGCGTCATTACTTCTCTTTCGCTTGACCCGAGTAGACGCGATGGAAGTAACAGTACGCCAAACCAGTCGTTGGGCATCACCCAACATCAGCGTGCCACCAGTCGTTGAAGGCAACGCTTCTGCTTCACTCGATAAATAAGCATAATAAGGACGAAATAACAGTTAGGATTCCCAAACAATACCTATTTACGCAACATTCGCACGATACCCCCAACACTCTGTGCTGCATATACTAGAGTGCAGTACTAGAGTAACACAGAAAGCTGTGACAGTAAACTTATGGGCAACATTATAAGACGACCTGCAAAAGAGTAACACGGCATGAAGTGCTCACAAATACACATACAGTGCACCACGCAACATGACAGTAGTTCCCGCAGTACTCTACTTCCGTATAAACCGAACAAAAAAAAATAAAAAAAATGTTGGCTATGCTTTGTTCCGCCTTTAGCCAAATTTTCTTCAACTCACTCACATTGCCCCGCCGCGGTGGTCTAGTGGCTAAGGTACTCGGCTGCTGACCCGCAGGTCGCGGGTTCAAATCCCGGCTGCGGCGGCTGCATTTCCGATGGAGGCGGAAATGCTGTAGGCCCGTGTGCTCAGATTTGGGTGCACGTTAAAGAACCCCAGGTGGTCGAAATTTCCGGAGCCCTCCACTACGGCGTCTCTGATAATCATATGGTGGTTTTGGGACGTTAAACCCCACAAGTCAATCAATCAATTCTACGCACTCACATCGTTCTTTCATAAAAAACATTCACAAGACGTCACAGCAGCAAAAGCAAAGCAATTTAGGTACCATGCTAGCTGTTAACGAGGCAGGAGTGTTTACTGAAGGATTATGCTCTAGCTTTCGTTAACATTTCTTTCTAGATCCATCACTTCTCTCTTCTTGCGTTCATTGGAACTTTGCGCAATTTACGAACACCATACATACCGAGACTAAGCATAGCTGCACTTTTCAGGAATTCTCACTCATGTAGTGAATTCGAATCCACATACCGCCCCTTCCGCTCAAAAAAAAAAAAAAAAAAACTAACACCCGAGTGGCGGCTCACTTTATTGAGCCAAGTAATGTTTTTTTTTTTGACAGACGTGTTGGGCAGAATTCAAAACAGTTGATTCTTTTTTTTTCTTCTTTTCGTGTGAAGCAATTCACAAAAATAATACGCGAAGTAAAGTGCACACACACACACACACACACACACACACACAAAAAAAACCTTTGAGCAGAGTAGCACGAACCGAGAAATGTTAGTTTAAGGCTTCAATGACGAATGCATTACGCACTTTACAAAGTAATGATGGCGTTCGCACCTAGCAATAGCCAAGTTGAGAAGAAGACAATACAAGTGAAGACCACGACCTATGCTGGGCAAGTTATAGCACTTCTTTTATCGCGTCTCTCTACTGCTGTCCGCTCTCCTCCATAGCTTTAAATGCCCATGAACACGGAGCACTTCGTGCCATCGTTGCCGTCGAGTCGATGCACGGGCTCTTCTATAGCATCCCACTCATGCCAGATCGGCCATGCATGTTTGATTGATTGATTTGTGGGGTTTAACGTCCCGAAACCACCATATGATTATGAGAGACGCCGTAGTGGAGGGCTCCGGAAATTTCGACCCCCTGGGGTTCTTTAACGTGCACCCAAATCTGAGCACACGGGCCTACAACATTTCCGCCTCCATCGAAACTACAGCCGCCGCAGCCGGGATTCGAACCCTCGACCTGCGGGTCAGCAGCCGAGTATCTTAGCCACTAGACCACCGCGGCGGGGCAAACTCTGGCAAAATCGTTGCCTGGGCCGCTCTCAAGGAGGACCGGAGACCCCGTGTCGTCGCTGCTTCATGTGATTGCTGGATGCCCAGTTAAACCTCGAGGTTGTTCTGGCGCGGCCGTCCACCATGCCGCAGCTTCATCTGAGTGTGTGCGCCATAAAGTTTCTCAGTATGAAGTGCGGATTATTGTTGTTCAACGTACTGCATTTTCTAAATTGCAATGCCAAGCGTGGTGTATTCAAACGTGAAAGTGTCCTTGCTGCCGAGTTTTGCTTGTCGCGAAGGGCAATGTCGACGATGAAATAAATGCTTTTGCACAGTTTACGTGTGACTGACCAGACGCACATGCAGGTAAGCGCAGTCCGTCTGAAGTATTCTTACTATGGATGGATACAACTTTATTGTAGTGTTCTTAGGGAGCCTGTGGTCTCCGAAGGCCAAAGCTACTGCATTGCCGGCTGTTTTGTTAAGTGCGAAAACGTACGGCCGTTCTAATTCGTTGCTGCGTAAATGCTCCCGTGTTTTCACAGGCCGTGCGTGTTATTAAGCACGGCAGACAAGCTGTTTTGTAGGTAAATGGGCTAACGCCATCGGCACTTGCCCTTGGGCATCGTTCATCATGTGCTGATCGCCTAGACCATTGCGGCGGCACGTCAATATTTTGAAGCGTCCTGCCAGTTACCTCGTCAGGGGATGATACTCTGAGTGACATAAAAAAGTTTCCTCTACGTTGCAGTGCGCCTTTCTGTCATCAAAACTTAGATAAAGCGCGGAAATCAACATTCCTGACGCGTGTGCCAGAGAAACCAATGCAGCCAGCTGCGTTTGACTTTTCCGTGTCCTTTTACATCTCGCTGATTAACAGCATTATTTCGCAAACCACTTTATCATATCAAATATAGCCAATTCTGCGAGAGTCATCAAACATCCATTATTAAAGGCATGTGGACAGGACCGCCAGCAGCAGGAAGTTCGGCTGACGGAAAGCAGATGAGCTGGCGCGAATGTTAAAACAATACATGCGCGAGCACAAAAGCAAAGGAAGAGTAACAACGACTGCAATAAGGTTGGAACCACCGACATCACCAGTTCATATTGTGCAGCTCTAACCAATTAAGCCACAACTGCTAATTGGGTTGCAGCGGTTAACAAGTCGATTGCGTATTGTTTTCACGCTGCACCTAACAAACATTTCTTTTCATTTTCACGTTTGAACTTAACTTTTACTGCTTCTATTGTTATGCCCCGCAGCGGTGGTCTAGTGGCTAAGGTACTCGGCTGCTGACCCGCAGGTCACGGGTTTGAATCCCGGCTGCGGCAGCTGCATTTCCGATGGAGGCGGAAATGTTGTAGGCCCGTGTGCTCAGATTTGGGTGCACGTTAAAGAACCCCAGGTGGTCGAAATTTTCGGAGCCCTCCACTACGGCGTCTCTCATAATCATATGGTGGTTTTGGGACGTTAAACCCCTCAAATCAATGAATGCTTCTATTGTTACGTCTTGACGTACCGCTAAACACTCCGACTATTCAAACAAAGCGCCTTACCGGAAAAGTTTATGACGTCACCTCCGTGCGGCGCAGCAGCCTTTTTGTGTGGGAGTGGCTCGTGCGCCGCTCGGCGCAGCAGTCTCTGCCTAATTTTATCGCTTTTTTGTAGCTTTTTTGTATGATTCGCATAAAAAGTTTTTGTTACATACACTTTGCGAAATATTTCTTTGCAATCAAGAAGTTTTCAGCATTCTGTACTTGCGTTGCTTTTATGTAATATTGGTTGAAAACCAGTGCACCTATGGTCGTTTGACGAGGTGGCATAGAAAAAAAGGAGTTGCGTAAAGTGTTCAGAGTGCGGGGTAGGGTAGAAGGTGGAAATTAGTGCGGAAGAGAAAGCAGAAGATGACGCCAAGTGTAGACAGTGCGAGTTCGAGGAGAAAATGAAAAATATGATGGCGGTCCAGAGTGGGCTCATGGAGAAAATCGCAGAGCTGGAGAATGCATCGGCGAAGGAGCGAGAGAAAACGTCAGCCATGGAGGAAAGGCTCCGGGCAGCCGAGAAGGGCCTATCGAAGGTCGTGAAGGGGAACGAAGACGCAGGTGACGGCGGAAGCATTATGGCGACGACCCCCCGTGCGGGAGAGATGAGGGAAACAGGCATGACAAAGGCAGATACATTGGCCACAGGGCCCAGCTACCGGGAAGTAGTTTTGAGGGAGGGAGGGAGCAAACCAGCAGCCGTGACTCACGCTAGTCACCTAGTCAGCAGCCAGGTGCAGGTTTCAGAAGGAATGTCTGAACTGGTCATCATCGCCGGTGACTCAAATTTAGTCCGATGCGCAGCGGCAATCAAAGAAAGGGTGAAAGGCGACAAGAGAGTTGCGATAGGGACGTTCCCAGGACAAACGCTGGGGACAGTAATGAGTCAAGCGGGTGAACAACTCGCAGCTAAAGCTAACAATCGTAACCTCGTTGTAATTGCGGGAGGGTTAAATGACGTCCTGAAAAAAGAATCGTCAGGACTAGCGACGACCTTGGCGAAAGGGGTGGATGACATGCGCACCGTGTCCCCCCAGGTGCAAATTGTAGTATGCACAGTACCGGAAGTACCAGTACGCAACGTCAACCTGCAAAGAGCGGTTGTCGACGCAAACAAAGAGATATGGCGAATTAGTCGAGAGAAGGGTTTCGAGGTAGTGGATTTAAACAGGGAAGTGCACAGGTGGGGTGGATTCCAAAGAGACAAGATTCATTTCGATAAGAGGCTTGGACACGAGGTGGGCTGGCGACTGGCAGGACGCGCAGTAGCTTTTTTGGGGGGCTCACGGGCCCTTCGGAGTCCGGGGTAGCTCGTAACAGGGAAAACAACCAGGAGGACGCTTTGACAGGTAGAATTGCGAAAAACCAGAAAAAAGGTAAAAGAAAAAGGAAAAAGGCGCGTGTTGCAATTAGTTACATAAACATGCAGGGTGGCAGAAAGAAGGCAAAATGGTTAGAGATTGAGGAGCAGTTAAACAAAGAACAGATAGGCGTGTATGCGGTTACAGAAACACACCTTAGAGACTTGGAAGAGCCACCACATATTAAAAATTATGTTTGGGAAGGGTGTAACAGGACCATATCGGAAAGGAAAGGTGGGGGTGTAGGAATGCTAAGTCACCGCGGAGCCAAATGGGTTAGAGTGAAACAGACGTGTTCAGAGCACCTCTGGGTTCTGGGCACAGTAGGTGGAAAGGAAACGTGGCTAGGGGTAGCCTACTTGTGGACGGGGAATAACTGCAGAGAAAAGAATTAGGAGATAGTGGATTGCATGAGTGCGGATATTAAGGAATTTGGTAATGGGGCCGAAATCATCCTTCTAGGGGACATGAATGCCCACATACATGACCTTGACGGATATTCAGACACCAATGGGAAGTTATTACTAGATCTTTGCGAGCAACATAGTCTGGAGATAGTTAACACGGGGCCTAAATGTGACGGCCAGATCACATGGGAAGTCGGAAACAAGCAATCAAGTATTGATTATTGTCTCATGACTGAAGGAATTTACCACAAACTGACAGAAATGAGGATAGACGAGGAAGGCATTAACAGCTTGGGTAGTGATCATAAACGAATAACATTACAAATGGGATACGAAACTAAAAATATGAGCATGGAATCAAAGTCTGGCAGCTCGTATTTAAGTGACAAACAAATAATAAATATAGCCGCAAGAGTCGAGGAAGAAGTAGGCGAAATACCAGGCAAGGACTGGGAGTATAGTGAGCTGTTACATCTAATGACGAAGGAGATAGGGAAAGAGAAGAAAACTGTTTGCTGGAAAGGAAAAAGGAAGCCAAAAAGTTGGTGGAACAAGGAAATCCGGGAGGCGATCGAGAAGCGACGCGAAGCATCACGGGAGCATAGAAAGGCAAAAAAGGAGAAGCGGCCGCAGGACGAAGTCAAAAAAAATATGGGAAATATATTTGGAGAAAAAATCCCTTGTACAGAAATTGGTAGAGGCAAAAATTAAAGGTGAAAGTGAACGCTGGATGACAGAGATACACGAAAAAAAGGAGGCCGCGCCTAGGATTTTTTGAAGCCACATGAAGGCGCTAGGTAGGAAGTCTGTCACAACGCAACAACATATTCTAGATGAAGGAGGAAATCAATTGGAAGGGTACGAAGCGCTAGGTTACATCCAAAAGGTAACAGCCGATTCGTTTCAAAAGAGCGTCCAGGGGATCTCCCCGGTGAGTAAAAGTGTGGCGGAGAAAGCAACAGAGGAAGAGCTAGTACTTGATAATTTCAACTGGAAAAAGGCCGATGGAAAAATTCCAAAGCGCACTGCCGCGGGTTTAGATGGGATTCCCGTTAGCCTCATTAACGAACTAGGACATAACACTAAAGAAGCATTGTTAAAAGCAGTAGAAAAAAGCTTAAAGGACGGACAAATACCGGACAGTTGGCGACAAAGTAGAATGAACTTAATCTATAAAGGCAAGGGAGAAAAGGACAAGATTCGCTCGTATAGACCACTAACCATTACATCGGTACTATACAGGTTGGCGATGCAAGCAGTAAAAATGAAAATAGAAACATGGGCCGAACATAACGATATTTTGGGAGAACTTCAGAACGGATTTCGAGTCGACAGGCGGTTAGACGATAACCTGTTTGTTCTCACTCAGTGTATAGAAATATCTAAAATAGAGAATAGGCCCTTGTACGTGGCTTTTCTAGACATCACTGGGGCATACGACAACGTTAATCAGGAAATTTTGTGGGATATATTGAAAGGAATGGGCATGGGCGACGACTGTATACAGCTTTTGAGGGAGATATACCGAGAAAATACAGTTTGCATAGAGTGGGAAGGAATGCGTAGCAAAGAGAACGTTGAGGTTAGCAGGGGTCTGAGACAGGGATGTCCTTTGTCCCCACTGTTATTCATGCTGTACATGGTGAGTATGGAAAAAGCGCTAGAAGGTAGCAACATTGGTTTTAATCTGTCACACAAACAGGGCGGCATGATGATTGAGCAGAAGCTTCCAGGTTTATTTTATGCGGACGATATCGTCTTATTTGCGGACAGTCGAGATGATATACAGCAGCTGGCGAATATATGCGGAAGGGAAGGTGAAGCTCTTGGACTAGGATTCAGTGTAACGAAGTATGGATTGATGGTATTCAATGATCCCTGTGATCAGACGGTGTCCATACAAGGCCAAGAAATACCGAGGGTAAGTGAATACAAGTACCTTGGAGTATGGGTAAATGAGAGTGATAGATACATGGAGGTACAGGAAAAAGCCTCGGCAGCAAAAGGAAAGAGGAATGCGGCAATAATGAAGCACAGAGCGTTGTGGGGATACAATAGGTATGAGGTGCTTCGAGGTCAGTGGAAGGGTGTAATGGTTCCAGGGCTTACTTTTGGGAACTCAGTGGTGTGCATGAGGGCAGAGGTGCAATCGGGAATGGATGTAAATCAAAGGACTGTAGGACGCCTCGCGTTGGGTGCTCACGGGAAGACGACAAACGAGGCTGTAAAGGGCGATATGGGGTGGGCAGGTTTTGAGGCGAGCGAAGCGCAGAGCAAAATAAGGTTCGAAGAAAGGCTAAGAAATATGAAGGAGAGTAGATGGGCAGAGAAGGTGTTCCGTTATTTGTATAGGAAGAGCGTGGACACACAGTGGAGAAAAAGAACTAGAAGACTCACTAGTAAATATACGGCTGGTATTGTGAGCCATATGTCAACAAAGAGCGTTAAGGGAAAAGTCAGGGAGGCGGAGAGGATTTACTGGATGGCAGCTATGGAGAAAAAACCGGCTTTGAGTAACTACCGAAAGGGCAAAAATGAAATAAGGAGGGAGGCATTTTACGATAATTCAAGGGGAAGCGCTTTACTGTTTGAAGCGAGATCGGGTTGCCTTAGAACGCGTAGTTATAAAGCAAGATTCAGTAAAGAAGAAGAACAATGCACATGCTGCGGGAAAGATAAGGAAACGGCGGAGCATGTTCTGATTGAATGTGGAGATATCCACCCAGGTGTACGTTTGGGCACGAGCCTACAGGAAGCCTTGGGTTTTAGGGACAACAATGGAAAGCTGAACACACCCGCGATTGAAATAAGTAAGAGACGGTTAGAGTATTGGTGGCAGAAAATTAGAGAGAAAGGACAAAAATAAATATTGGAAAAATAAAATATGGACAGTGTGCCGTAAATGGCAGAGAACTTAAGCTGAAAATTTACCCTTTTTCCATTAAGATAGAATTTATCGAAGTAGAGGCATTAGGCCAACATAAAAAAAAAGAAAAAAGGGTTTTTTTTTTTGTCGAGCCTGGTGGCATACTTGTCACCACCCCGTTATAAAGGGGACGCTCATAGCATCCATCCATCCATCCATCCATGCGGATTGTGGTGGACGTCTGCGAAAGCAGTATTCCGTATCTTTACACGCGCTATGAAAGTGGGACGGTTTCTTGCTCTCCCATAGTAGGGTACGACGTACTCTTAATCGTTACACTTTTATAACGCACAGCTGTAGCTGTGTTAGTTAATGCATAAAGTTAGAGTTCAGTGGGGCTGGCAAGGCCTTCACAATTCAGGACTACGACAGATTCCCTTGTCCGCTGACTGGAAGAGTAACGATCGAAATATCATTCCTCTTCACGGTTTTAACTCATGTGGCTAGTGTTACGCCGGTGGCGAGTCGAACCAAGAATCGCTAGGAACAGACTCTCTTCCAGTTTCTATGGAGCGGTTCATGTATTTATTTACGTGGGGAGCCGGTGCTGAAGTTGCCCAGAGATCGGATGGGACTCAGAGTCCCCGACCTGAGGCTCATGGCCAGAGCGCTTCACGCAAGATGGACCCGTGTAGCTTTAGACTAGAAGATCACACTCACTCGAAGCTTCGCGTCGTTCTTCCTTAGCACGCGCTTGCGGCTGTTCTCGGCGGGCGCCCTCTCTCACTGCATGCCCCGTGCGGGAACCCCGTCAGCTTTTTACGCGAGTGCGGCTAATACACTCGCGGAGATTCAGCGCGTTGATCCAGAGTGTGACGTAGTCGAGGTGCAACTCCAGGATTTAGTCGGCCTCATAACCCCGCCTCTATCCGAGCACAAGATGTTTGACCTGTCCCGGCACAAGCCAAACTGGCATCTCATCTCTGTCAGCTTTCTCGACACCAGGCGGGCTTGTTTTATGTACCGTCTGTCAAGGCGGTGTCTAGAGGGCACTCTGGCACCACTATCGTTCAGTGACCTGGGTAATGATAAGGAGTAAACAAACTAGCGTGGTCTTAGTATAGAGAAATGTACTTTCGTATAGAGTGGCCGCTTGAACCTTTTCGCGGCCGAGCAAGAAAGGCTCTGACCAACAGCTAGATTGCGTGCTATTGCTCGGCTTCAGCCCCTCTTTTGCTAAAGAAGGAAAACACGTTGAACAGTCATTACTAGCTCTAATGTGTGCAGATGATGTAGTATTAATAGCTGACAACAAGGAAGATCAGCAGGTATAATTGACATCTGCGGTAATGAGGGGGATAGGTTAAACATAAAGTTCCATACTAAAAAATTGGCAATGATGATTTTCAAGGAAAACAAAGGCAGTGAGCATAAGATACAGGAAGTCAGGCTAGAGATAGTGGATAAATACAAATATCATGGCATATGGATAAACAACGTGGCTGAGTACCTAAGATACGTAATGACTAATGACACCAGAAATGCAGCTGTAATGAAAAAAAAAAGGCGGCACTGTGGAACTACAATAGGTGTGACGTTGTGCGAGGGATTACGAAAAGCGTGACGATCCCAGGTCGATTGTGGAGTAGCCAGTTCGAAATCCTATTTGTTATCTGGTTGATTGAATTCTAATCATTTCTTTATTCTGTTAGCAATAACCTTTGTAAATAGCTTGTATGCGACGGAGAGCATGCAGATATCCGCCTGTAATTCTTGAAGTTCGTGTCACGTTCTTTCTTATGTATTAAGATGATGTTAGCATTGTTCCAAGATTGTGGTACCTTCCCTTGTCAGCAGACACTTCGTAAACAGGGTGGCTAGTTTTTCTAACATAATCTGTCCTCCGTCTTTCAGAATATGTGGTGTTACCTGATCCTCACCAGTAGTTCTGCCTGCCACCACTATACATAACCTTGATATATTACGAGGAGGCATTTGATTCAGTAGAAATATCAGCAGTCATGAAGACATTGCGGAATCAGGGCGTCGACTAAGCCTGTATAAACATCCTGGAAGACGTCCATAGAGATTCAACTGCCACCATGGTGCTCCATAAAGAAAGCTACAGAATATTAATCAAGAAGGGTGTTTGGCAAGGGGATACAATCTCCCATATGCTGTGTACCGCGCGCTTACGGGAGGTTTTCCGAGGCCTCGATTGCGGGGAGTTAGGGATAAGTGTTAATGGAGACTACATTAGTAACCTGCGCTTCTACGATTACTCAGCATATCTGAGTAACTAAGGGAAGAAATTGCAACTCATGATTACTGATTTATACGAGGAGAGCAAAAAGGTAGGCCTTGAAATTTATTTAAAGGAAACGAAAGTACAGCACAACACACCGGAAGAGAACAGCGCTTCGAGATATGTAATAGTGCACTTGAAGTTGTAAAAGAATACGTCTACTTAGGACAGCCATCAACCGCGGACCCGATCAATCATATTGAAATAACTAGAAGAAAAAGAATGGCGTGGAGTACATTCGTCAAGCACTGTCAAATCATGACTGGTAGATTGCCACTATCCCCCAGGAGGAAGGTATATAGCAGCTGCATCTTACTTACTAAGCAGAAACTTGGAGGCTTACATAGAGGGTTCAGCTTAAACTGAGTACGATGCAGCGAGCGATGGAAAGGGAAATGATAGGTGTAACCTTAAGAGACAAAAAAAAAAACAGTAGAGTAGATCAGGGGACTTTAGAGCGATCCAGGATGTACATACCATCAGTTATGTACTAAACCTGCTTCTGGTGTGATTGCAGGCTTCTTCCCATTGAGCTTCTGACGGCGCAACGAAGCAGCTTATCTACAAAAGGCTGATTGTAAAGGGCGGGATAACCAGGTTCGGGACTCGATCAACCGGTGTACTTAGGTAGAACTACAGCTCATATACGAATGATCAAGCTCCAACAGCTGTTGCATCGAATGGCTGTTCTGGCAAACGACACATCTAGTTCATGCTATAAAAACCCGGTTTATTTGGAGCCATAATCGCCTCAGAGCGATCCAGGCAGCACATAGCATAAGCAGTGTACAAAAGCAACTTCTTGTGTGATTGCAGGTACGTAAGCGTATTTACGTTTATAGTAACGTCCATTTATAGCTCGTGGATCGCTCTGCAATGTTACATTGTTACCCTGTTGAACGAATCTTGCAATGGGTGGAAACCCAATGAAGTTACTTGGACAGGGTCTTGGCGACAAACCATCAAGCACCGTTGAGGAACTAGCCAAAGTTTTGGTCGACATGCCTTCGAAGCTAAAAATTATTACAACAATCATTTCATCGCACATTCAGTGCTTAGTAGAAGACCACGAACAGTCTCAGATTGACATGCAGGAGACCAAGAGTTCCATGGATGCCATGAACAGGGCATTTGAAACCCTTAGAACTAATGTACTCAATATGCACCATGAACTATGAAAAGTGAAATACCAGCAGGAAAGCATTATTGGGGATGTTTGCCAGCTACAGGGGGAAGTGAAAGAAATGTGACTAGATGTAATCAAGCTCAAACAATACAGACGTCGGAACAACTTGAAATTAGAAATGTTCCTATGTCAGCAAATAAATCATTACCAGACATGATGCATAAACTAGCAACTTCCTTGAAAACGGAACTTCGTGCTGCAGACATCGATGTAGTAGTGCTCCATGTTCCGACAAAAAATAAAGCTGAACAGAACATTGTGGTAACATTTACCTCTATTGCAGTCCGAGAGAAAATTATCAGGAATGCCAAGAAAAAGAGATTGTCTACATGCAAACTTGGCGTTTAAAACAATGAGCCTATATTCATCAAAGAACATCTCTGCCAAGAGATTGAGATTCTTCTGGCAAATGCATGCCAGATGAGAAGAGAGAAATTTGAAGTATGTTTGGGTATCACAGGCCAAAATTCTAATGTGGAAACCCGACAATTCTCATGTACCTCACATCACCTCTGAGGACGATCTCCAAAAGGTAGTTTAGCGGACTCTCGAATTTCAGATCACCCCACCAAATAAGGCGTTTTCAATTCGTGAACTCGAACGCGAATTTCACGACACACAGTGCATATCCGAACTTCATTGTGACATTCGAAGTTTTCGTAGAAACAAAGATATGTTGTGTTCGTTTTTATCACAGCATAGTTTTGCTTTTGATGTTATTGGTTTAACAGAAACTTGGCTTAGAGAAGGTGAGAACATCTTCATCCCCGGATACAGTCTTACAAGCAATCCTAGGGATGATAAATCACGTGGTGGTGGAGTGGATTTACTAATGAAGTAGGCGTTCTCTTATAGGGTACTCCCAGGTATTGAAATCAGTAACAGTTCAATTGAATCTCTCTTTATTCGTTTATATTCAAGTGTGGGTGTTGCTATAATATACCGACCACCAAGCTCGAGTCCGCCCACTTTTTATCGATCGTTGGAATCTATCCTTTGCACCTTTAGTACTAAGGGCTATGGCACTGTTGTTGGCAATTTTAACGTTGACGTCGGCAAAGACCTAAATTCTGAATATTTATACACCGTCTGCAGTGAAATGGCAATTTAAGAATACAATCTGTGAACCTACTAGATTTTGAACCAGTGCATATAAGACTAGAAACCATGTTTTGTGCAACAATGGTGACATATTTTCTGGCATATATGAGACGAGCCACTGCGATGTTTTTGCACTGTTACGTTATGCAATAAATACTTTTGCTAAGAATAACTACTCAGCAAATCGAAGGAATAATTATAAAAATCTGTAGCAGACAAAGAAAAATATTTTAAATAAGTGTTTAACAGTGACACTCGTATCAGATGCGCAAAATTTGCACCTGCCTCCCCACAGATAGTATCTGAGTACACAACATATAAACGAAGCAAATATACTCACTGCTACCAAAGAAAAGGATTGGTAGTACCAAAAATCGCAGAAGCAGAAAGACAACACTTATTATTTGCAAAATTTTCGGATATCTTGTGATCGAGTAGTAGCTCTTACGCAGAGGCGGAAAAAAGAATACAACGACTTACTAGCACAACAAGCACAGGGTAATTAAAAAAGATTTGGGCGGTTTTAAAAGGAATAATGAATATCCCAAATTAAAAGCCGATCACACCTGAACATGTTCACGCCAAGTGCACCGATAATTTCAATGCGTACTTCACTAGCATCGGTCTTAAGTTAGCTGACCATATTCCAGCCACTGAAAGCAATGTCGATTGCCAGGTCACTCATACGGCGTTTTTCTTGAACGAAGTTGACGAACCTACAGGAACCTCTATCATATCAGGTATGCTTTGTTACAAAGCTATCGGCCATGATGGAATTACCGCGAAATCGTTGAAAGACAATATGGATGTTCTAGTACCGATACTCACGGAAATATTTATCGACTCAATAAACCGAGGCATATACCCTGACATTTTAAAAATCGCAAGAGTCTCTCCTATATACAACAGTGGCGATATCAATGAATCGGAAGCTATCGGCTTATCTCTCTATTTAGCATTCTAAATACTGTATTTGAGAGGGTCATCGCGGCTCAGCTGAAGCAGTACCAAACCGAAAACAAGCTTCTAATAGAATTTCAACACGGTTTCAGAACTAATACATCAACGTCATCTTCAGTGTTAGAACTAACCCATAGTATATGCACAGTATTAGACAAGAAAGAGCCGTCGGAATATTTTTAGATTAAAAAAAAAGCGTTTCACACGGTCTGTCGTTCCATACTTCTGAAAAAATTGCGAACGTATACAATGAACCTTTTTTTTCAAGCTATCTAAGTGGTCGAAAACAATTTGTCAGAATTGGTTCATTTGCTCCCCAATATTTCACTGTTGTTGTGGTAGTTCCGCAAAAATCATTATAGGGGACCATACCAATATGGCTATACGTTAATGACCTCCCATCAGCAATAAAGCCATCAAAAATCTGTTATTTATACCGATGGTACCACGCTATCATTCTCAGGGAAATCCCTTAGCGAATTTTAGAATACGATAAATACCGAGCTATATGGCATATCAGCATAGCTTGCATGTAATATATTACCACTGGACCGAGAGAAGACAAAGTATGCATAGTATTCCGTTCACGTAATGCCAAGTGTCACACAACCGGCTTGCGAATTCAGCTAGTAGATAGAACAATAAAACAACTAGAGAACATAAAGTATTTAGGGGTATAATTCGACTGCAACTCGATCTGGAGACCACTCACATGTATTATGTGCACCAAATGAGCTTCTGCTTGCTTTTTGCTAATAGAATGCAGAGACGGCTTTATCTTAGCTTACCTAAAATTGTTTACTTTTTGATATTTCACTGTCACACCGTAAATTATTCCGAATCATGGTCTGGCACACATAAAAACATACTTAGATTCTATCATTCGCTTGCAGAAAAGGGCCTTACGCATTGACTTACACATGACCACCCAATGATAATAACTTGCTTTTCAAACAGCTCGGTATACTACCATTCCCCGTGACTGGTGAACTGAAAGTGGCCGTTCTGATAATATTTTGCGTGAGAATTACTCGTTATATACAAGTGTGTTCATTACACCTAATATCAACCCAAAGAATTCAACAAATATTGATATCAACTTGCCAGTTTTTCGAAACACGTACGGCCAACGCCTGTTCGAGCTTCATGGGACCCAATTTTTGAACGCAATACCCCATGAAGTAAAAAGAGCTTATCGTTTCACGCCTGCTGTGAAAAATATGTACCTCTCAAAAATTATGTGAATTTCCCCAATTTACTTCTGTTGTATCTCGTATTGTGCCAATTTAAGTTTTCTTTCGGAGTTTTTCTATAATGCACTCTTTGCTTTTATTTGATGTTGAGTTTATGTATATTGCCCCCCTCCCATTAGGATCTTGTACCTGAGAACTAGATATGCATATGATGTTGTAGCTGCTATATGTATATTGGTTATGGGCCTACACTAGCTTCTGGCTACTGGCCCAACGGTTCTTTTTTAGAGGAAAAAGAAACCGGTGTTAAGGATATCATAGTTCAAATCAAGAATATGAAATGATTACCGCTGGTCATTAAAGGTAACTGACTGGATTCCCAGATAAGGAAAGTGGGTTAGAGGGACACAGAAAGTTAAGCGGGCTTATGAAATTAGGAGGTTTGCGGGTATAAAGTAGCAGCAGAAAGCACAGGATCGGGTTGAGTAGTGGAACATGGGAAAGGCCTTTATCCTGCAGTGGATGGATCAAAACGGAGCCATGATGACCGAGAAATGATATTGAATGGTCGCGGTGGAGTCTCCGACAGAGCACATGGTGCCGACGAGGCTGTCGACAAAGAGCAGTTGGCTGGCTGTGCTGATGCGGACGCAACCGTCGACGAAACACCGACCTAAGCGTTACAGTGCGGCTGCCGTGCCGGCGCGGGTGGCCGAGTCGACGGACGTGGAAACGCCATGCTCGAAGAAGCGCATGAAGGTCACGGCAGGCAAGCAGGTCCACAGTGACTGGTCCGCCAATGCGCCACGGCGAGGTTGTGAACGCCTGGGCCTTGGTGAGGAGCACGTCTGAATTCAAGGTGTATTCTTGCGAGGTCATGTCACCCTTCAAGGACTCCGGAGGGCGGTCATGATACTCAGTAGGCGTGAGCTCTACCGGAAGGTCGGTTGGCGTACCCGTGCTCGTTGGGGCAGCCTGGTGGTCGTCCGCCTGCGTGGATGGTACACAAGGTGCGGTCTGTTGTGTCATAGGCGGACCGGGCACGTCGTCCTCAGGAGCGTCGGTCAGAGTCGCAGTGTCTCGGAAGTTTGACCATGCTTGTTGGCGTGTGGCTTTAACTTCAACTGCGGGAAACTGCGAGTGCGATGCTGGTCGCTGCTGGCAGGACACGCAGAGCGTTGGGGTTTGTAGAGAGTCGCCCTGCGACATCGGGGATGGTGAAGGTTCCACGACCGAGAGGTGAACAGCGGGTGCAAGGATGTCTGCGCCAGACTCTGAGGCGTGCGGCAAGGTAGCTGTCGTGAAGTCGGGAGGGGCCACGGTGTCGCGTGCCGTCGATGTCGCGGAAGATGTGCCGGTGGCAGGCACGTGTGATGGAGCTGCGTACGCGGGCTTCGAGGGAATGCGCTTCTCGGAGAGGAGGTCAGTCGCAGTGGGGGTGTCTTTTACCTCGTGGTTGTGGTCAGGTGCAGGATTGGATGTTTCGGCGACCGGATCAGAGGTAGAAGTAGTCGGAGCCGGGGAATCGAGGTCTTTGTCAAGGTAGAGCTGCGGGCCATCTGGTACCGCTCGCTGGGGCGGAGGGGAAACCTGTAACTCGCGGCTCCCCGGAAGCGGGCGGTAGGTTTCACCGTAGCTGGCGGACACCACAGCGCAGAGGTCATCGAGGGGTCACGGGCTGGAGGATGACTCGGCAGCTAGATGACGCAGCTCAACCGGGAGAGCGTCCTGCAGGACAGTGTGCATCATCGGCTGTGCCTTTATGCCATTGACTGTGAGAATGGTATCGAGACGCATAAACCAGGCTCGGGGTTAGACTTAGTGGAACGGTGGAACTGGAGGGCAGAATTGCGGAAGCATGGCAGGGGGCCACTCGGCGAAGGGCGTGTTCTCCGGGTCACCAATGTAGCGAAAGAGGAAAACGGGATGGCGGCCAACGTGGTCGTGTCGTTCGCTTCCACTTTATTATCAAAGGCGATTTGCCGAAGCGGAGCGGTGGCGGCTGCAGCTTCCAAAACCGCCAGGAGCGCGGGCCCGATCTCATCCAGCTCGCTCCTGGAGCTCTGGCATGAGCTGCACGAGAGGCGCAGCGCGATGATTAGAAAAATGACGGTGATGATGAATGGCGATGATGATGACGCTACAGGTTAAAGTGGGCCCCGCCGTGGTGGTCTAGTGGCTAAGGTACTCGGCTGCTGACCCGCAGGTCGCGGGTTCAAATCCCGGCTGCGGCGGCTGCATTTCCGATGGAGGCGGAAATGTTGTAGGCCCGTGTGCTCAGATTTGGGTGCACGTTAAAGAACCCCAGGTGGTCTAAATTTCCGGAGCCCTCCACTACGGCGTCTCTCATAATCATATGGTGGTTTTGGGACGTTAAACCCCACAAATCAATCAAGAGGTTAAAGTGGTGAGGCGTAACTTTGCTGATTGTCGGCTCGTGTCAAACCAACTCCAAGCCAAATGAAGCCGAAAGTTCGAAAGATTAGACAAATTGGTGTACTATTATTTCCATGCTCGCTGAAGCGCCGTGCATTGCAGCTCCCATAGATAAGAGCGGCAGAGTTCCATCTAGAGTATTTAAGGGAAGCGATATGCTTTACACGCTGTGCAACTAGAGCATGCTCTATGTTATACCATGGGCGGCTGTATTTGTGTACTACAACGGCCGAGTAGAACTTCAGGCTGACACAGTAAGGTCTGATGGCTGACACTAACATTGTGGCAAGTTGCCATGGGACACACATGGAAGGACTGCAAATATTGCTGCGCTGGGCGTCATTGGCTACAAAGCATAGGAGAGAAGCTAAAAGTGAAATTACACTAGGCTACCTTTCAAGTTTTGAGCCTCACGCGAATCAAACATATATACCTCTTCGTTATATCTGATGTCGCGGTGGCTGTCTCGTTTTCGGTTTCGTTGTGAAAAAAAAATGTCTCTAAATTGATGTGTGAAAATCTGTGTTCATATTTACTTCACCATTACTGAATATTCGTGTTGTGACACTTCGTTATGACGAGATTGTACTCTACAATGTAAGAGGGTTCCGAAGAGGGCTTGTTAGGGAATCATTTCAACAGTTTTTTTGTAGCGCGGAAGCGGATATGGACACAAAAAGGCACAAGAGGAGACTGCGAGCACTTGTTGTATTACTTTTTTTTGCCTTCTTGTGTCTGTGTGTCTTTCGGCGAAACATGAACACCTACAACGAAAAGAAAGTTTCAATGGCCTGAATTAGCGATAATGTATGGAGTTTTTACGTACCAAAACCATGTCCAGAATATGAGGCAGGTCCTGTGGTGAAGGGCTCCGAATAATTTCGACCATTTGGGGTTCTTTAACGTGCACTTGACATAGCACTACACGGTCATCTAGACCTTCGCCTCGAAATGCAACCGCTGAGACCGCATCTTTCAGGTCAGCAGCCCGGCACCATCACCACCATCACTGCGGCGGCCAATGCCAAGGAGGGAGTCAATAATCTCGTCAACCTCAGGTAACGTGGTTATGCCGCATTTTATTTTCCACCGGACCATGTCTATACATGTGACATCTCGACCGATGAGTATACCTTGCGATCAAGGTAATGTTGCGACTTCACATATCATTACACGTTTCCATTTTTCAAAAAGTTATCATTACTTGATAAAAATGGCGCAGCTTACATAACGGCCAGGGGACACACCCCTGCCAAAAATGCGTCGGAAAATGTATGTGTGGTGCGGTTACTGTTTACGTAGCGGATTGAACCGCCGAGCACGGTGTGCACTGTTTCGAAATAGGAGAAGTCTCAAAAACGTGGCCCGGCTCACAAATGACCGTCTTCATCAAATATCTTTATCAGCGGCGCAGTTTGAGTCAGCTCAAATTTGTGCGGCCTATACGCCGCAGGAGCCGGGATGGGTGCAGCCAATAATTTTAGGGGGTGAGGGGGAGGAACCTGACGGAACTTTGGAGAGGGGGGCGTGGTCATGACCTTTCGTTTGAAATACTCGTTCATAATAATAATACTGTTAATGTGTGCTCACAGTGGTTTCAATCATTTGTCCTAATTGTTGATAAGAGGCGGACTACAAGCACTGAAGTGAGGGAGGAGGAGGTGCTGACAGAGACTTCGGGAGGAGAGGGGAATGATTGCCCCTGCCACTCCCCTCTAGGTCCACCACTGCGCAGGAGTTGGGTGAAACCCATCCTTCGGCTATCGTCCACTAAAAATGAAGAAAGATCCCAGGATTTGTGATGAATGTTGAGGGGACAATGTTGAAAGTATATGCACCACGCGGAGAATAGAAACACCGATCTGTTGGGTGTGAGTTGAAGAAGTCACTAGTGTTAGCCTATTCCCGCCGTGTGACACACAACCTGAACAAGGTTGCCAACTACCACTGAGCCAGCAAGGCGTTTTCTGCCCCTAAGAAGTTTTCGCGCTTCTGCTCACAAATTTCGTGCGGTGAGGAGTGTGCAAGCCTTTGTGGCAAGAAGCACGTCAAGCTTCTTGCCACAAAGGCTTGCACACTCCTCACCGCACGAAATGGTTGTGCTGTTTGTTGTGCCACGCTGAAATCGTGCTAAGAAAGTTATTGTTACGCTGTGGCGATATTGAGATGAACGCGGGCCCTGACCGGGAGCAAATTGTTAAATTGCTGGAAGCTATTGTGGTCGATGTTAATGAAATTAAGGAGAAGCGACTGTCAGAGATTGAGAAGAAGCTAGATACTTTATCTGGGCTCGAAAGAAAGGGGAATGCCTGTCAGAACCAGTTGTCGACTTTGACACAAACAGTTACGGTTCTGTAAACAAAAATTGAGCACCTAGAAAATCTTAGTCGGCGATCCAATTTAATTGTTTACGGTATTCCTCATACGGTAAATGAAAACAACGAAACTCTTGAAAACGCCGTCACTAAAGGCATTATAGGTGACATCATGGAGCTAGAACCTGTCAACATAGAGCACATTCATCGCATAGGTAGACCTGAAGCCGGCAAACTTAGGCCTGTAATTTTTAGGTTGCTTGATTGGCGAGACCAGGCTAAAATACCAAAGAAAGGATCTAAACTTGAAAAACACAACATTGGCTATCGGTGAAGACTTTTCCCCAAGAATACGAGACATTAGAAAAAAGTTTTGGACAAGTGCCAAAGCAAACCGAGATAATAACGAAAGAGTAAACTAGGCCTTTGACAAGCTGTACATAAATAACCGAGCATACGTCTGGGACTGTGAAAAGGGAGAAATAATACCAATTGAAAAAAAAAAAAACGACGGAAGCAGCAATCGTCCGATAACCAGACGATATGCCCGCTCACTTATCAAGACCTATAAGAGGACATTCTACGATTTCTTCGTGGATTCGGTCAACAAAAAGTAAGCGTTCCAATATCCGCGTGAAGCGCTCAGAACAAAAGTATCCCCGATTGGTTAATGTGAATGTCCGAAGCGTAAGCAGCAAGACTGAACTCATGGAAATTGCCTTACTTGAATATGACCCTCACGTAGCGATTGTGTCTGAGACATGGTTGCGCCCTGAAATAGCTGACGATGACGTATTTCCACCCTCGTATAAAGTGTTTAGGAAAGACAGAGCTACAAGGGGTGGTGGAATAGCCGTCCTTGTGAAAGACACAATACAAGCTAAATTATCGCGAGCGTCGATGAACTAGAGTGTGTATGCATCAAACTGTCTTGTTGGAGCCATAGTTTTATTTTATATGCCGTATACAGACCCCTGAGGCTACGTTTGAATGCATGGCAAAATTACGGGAACATATGTCCCAGTTCCGCAACCTGAAAATTTTATTAGCTGGTGATTTTAACCTACCTTCTGTTTACTGGGAACGCTTTACGACGGGGCCCTTGAACAAAAAAGAGACGGAGGCTTTGTTCGACGTCGTGCTTACTCATAACCTGATGCAAGTTGTGAAAGAGCCAACCCGTGTGCATGGGTCCAGTAGTTCCATTCTTGATTTGGTATTTATAAGCCGTGAACTAGAGCAGCACACTGTTTCCGTGGAACAGGGCCTGTCTGATCATAACTTGCTTAGTGTATCCGTTCCCCTCACCAGATGCACGAGCGATAAAAAATCATCGGTTCGTTGTTTCAAAGATTACTCACGAGCAGGTAACGTATCTGTGATAGACTACATGGAATCGTGGTTTGCCGTATTCGATGCTGAAGATGTCGGAACAATGTGGAACCAATTTAAAGCAATGTGTCACCATTGCATAGACAACTTTATTGCGAATAAACGTAAGAAGGTTCACAAAGAAACTCCTTGGATTACGCGCGGTATTATTCATTTCAAGCGAAAAATAAAGTGATTACGGAAAAAGCAAGCGCAGACTAGTGCTCTTTCAACCCTCAAGGTCAGCCTTGCACGGGCCGTACGCTCCTCTACTTTATGACACTGCTGCCCAATTTCATAAAAATTGACCCAAGTAAATTCTGGAATTATATTGCCGACAAAAAGAAACCCGTGACAGAAATAGCAATTCAGGGCGTGATTGTTACTGACCAGAAAGCGGTGGCTGAGCATTTTAATACGTATTTTCAAAGTGTGTTTTCTGGTTCTAGTACATACGTACCAAGCGGTAAAGTTTTCGATCCATCTGAAGCATCTTTTGTGTCTTACTCTGGCGAATTCGCGATGCTTTTAAACCTTAAGTCCAAAACATCGTCTGGACCGGATGATCTGCCAAATATGTTTCTAAAAAAGTATGCTAAACATGTCGTAAAATTCCTGTATAAAACTTTTTGTGTTTCGTTGTTGTCATCAAAGCTACCAGGTGACATGAAGGCCGCTCGCATTAGTCCCGTATTTAAAAAAGGGAACCGTCTTTCTCCTCAAAATTATCGTCCTATATCTCTAACGTCATCCTGCTGTAAATTAATTGAACATATTATTGCTACCCAAATAGTAAATTCTTTGGACCAACATTCCATTTTGACACAATTTCAACACGGGTTTAGAAAGGGATATTCAACAGTAACGTAATTGGTTACAGTAATCCACTCATTTGCACTAAATCTTGATAACAATAGGCAAACTGGCATAATTTTCTTAGATTTCAGTAAAGCGTTTGACAGAGTACCTCACGATAAACTGATTCAAAAACTCAAGCGGATTGGCCTTCCAGACATTCTCGTAAACTGGATTGCCGAATATCTTACTAACCAGTCACAGTTTGTTGCCATTAATGACCACCGTTCACCATCTCTTCATGTCTCATCAGGTGTGCCCCAGGGCAGTGTACTGGGGCCATTGCTTTTTCTCATTTATATCAACGATATTGTCAATGTCATAACACCTACAGTACAAATTAGATTATTTGCCGATGATTGTGTTTTGTTTCGTGATACTTACTTTGTTCATGATCAAAACGAACTTAACATAAATCTTTCCAATTAGATCAGTGGTGTAATGAATGGGGAATGATCCTCAACGTAGACAGAAGTGTCTGTATGCGTCTGACACGACAAAAAAATCCGCTAGACTATATCTACAAACTAGGGCCGTCATCCCTGAGAGAGGTCACTAGCTATAAATATTTGGGCTTGACCATAACTAACAATTTATCCTGGAACGTCCACATAGACAACATATGTTCAGCTGCCCTCCGAAAACTCGGCTTTTTAAGACACAAACTGCGTAACTGCCCTCCAAATGTAAAGCTTCATAGTTATTTTTATTTTGTAAGACCTAAATTAGAATACGCCAGCACAGCATTGGATCCTTACACTGATTTGATTTGTGGGGTTTAACGTCCCAAAACCACCATATGATTATGAGAGACGCCGTAGTGGAGGGCTCCGGAAATTTTGACCACCTGGGGTTCTTTAACGTGCACCCAAATCTGAGCACACGGGCCTCGACATTTCCGCCTCCATCGGAAATGCAGCCGCCGCAGCCGGGATTTGAACCCGCGACCTGCGGGTCAGCAGCCGAGTACCTTAGCCACTAGACCACCGCGGCGGGGTTTGGATCCTTACACTAAGTTTAATATTGATAAAATTGAGCGGGTTCATAGGAAAGCAGTTCGTTTTATCTACAACAAATACTTACCATCTGATTCACCCTCTGCACTAATGACTGCAAATGACATTCAGCCACTTGCTTCGCGCAGACTCAAACAACGGCTTGATTTCCTTTTCTTGTTACTTAACAATAAACTCGCCATTGATCCATCACCGTATCTATCTTTTCTATCAACTAGGCAGACCCAACATCACCATCCCAATTTGCTTACCCCATATTTCACGAGAACTGATGTTTTATGTATTCTTTCTTTCCACGGACAGTGTCTGATTGGAACAAATTATGTGATCCCCATTCATTGTGAATTAAGTAGAGTGAATTGCATTAGGTATGGTGCACATTATTCCTGTTTGTTTTGTATGTGACGTGCCCTTCCTGCTTGGACCATTTATGGTTCGCAGTATGTACTAAAAAATAAATAAATAAATAAATAAATAAATAAACAAACAAACCTGGTCTTACAATGCCATGTGCAAGTGGCCTGCCGGATTCCGCTTCACTGCGAGAAATATTATGTGGAACAGAAAGGCCGCTGCGTAAACCGCGGTGCACGTGAACGCCAGCTGTCTGGTGAAAATAATAAATGGCTAATTTGCCCGCTCTCTGCGCAGCCTGTGGATGTGAGGCACGATTTCATCGTGTTATAATGCAAGGGAGTATATACCAAAACACGTGCACTCGGGAAGCCTTATAGAAGCCGTTATCATAAAAGCGAAAGTTAACAGCTGTGCAAGTGATGCCCAATAGCGCTTTACGGTACAGACGTGTCTTTTTTTACTTATTGGGTTTGTTAGCGATGGATGTGTTTGTGCGCGCCTGCGAAGTTGTGTTAAGATGGCCTACTTAGTGACGCAAAACCACAAGGTCTACAAAACAGTTGGTAGTCTGTGCTAGATCTCTTCTTCCGTTCTTGTGGAGCCCCTTTCAAGTTTTGTGCAATTATTTTCCTGAACAGGAAGTGGGCACGGCGAAATCCGTGGAAACATGGCTAAACGTTTCCTCTACCTTGTGCAGGGCTTGCTGCTCTGCGTCCCCAACGTATCTCCTGGATCTACAACGGCCACCACTGGGTACTCGCCGCATTCGCACCACTTTCCTTTCTGCAAGTCACAGCCGCCCCACGTGGAACCATGTGACGTCATCCCGAAGCTGCTGCCCTTTGGCAGTGCTTGGTCTGTGACGTCATCCGATCATCGACTACTTAAAGACACCTGGAACCCCCCCTCCCTTAGTGGGCACGGCGAAATCCGTGGAAACATGGCTAAACGTTTCCTCTACCTTGTGCAGGGCTTGCTGCTCTGCGTCCCCAACGTATCTCCTGGATCTACAACGGCCACCACTGGGTACTCGCCGCATTCGCACCACTTTCCTTTCTGCAAGTCACAGCCGCCCCACGTGGAACCATGTGACGTCATCCCGAAGCTGCTGCCGCCTGGCAGTGCTTGGTCTGTGACGTCATCCGATCATCGACTACTTAAAGACACCTGGAACCCCCCCTCCCTTAGTGGGCACGGCGAAATCCGTGGAAACATGGCTAAACGTTTCCTCTACCTTGTGCAGGTTAGTAGGGCGTACAGCTCATTTCGAAGCGATTGCCGCTGTTTGGTTGTTATGCCGTGCCCACGGCAGTGTCGTAAAATTGCATACGATTGTTTTTGTGCACTTCGGTTACTACTTTGTGGTGATGTCGAACAAAACCCCGGACCTACCAACCAAGACATGCTGGCTAAACTTTTAGAGGGTCAAAAAGCTCTCCGTAGTGAGGTAGCAGACCTTACAACTAAAACGGAAAACATGTTAGCAGAGCTTACACGGCGTCTTTCAGAAATCGAGACCCATGTGGCTGAAATGAAAACTAAAAATTCAAAATTAGATGACCTGGACAACCTTCTTAAGGTCTACACAAACTCAATGAATTTCCAGGCCCGAAAGCTAACGGATCTTGAAGATCGAGGCAGACGTTCAAACTTGATTGTTTTTGGTATCCCAGAACAGCCGGAAGAAACTGAATCTGATCTTAAAAAGAAAGTCGTCTCTGAAACATTTCACAGCAAGCTCGGCGTTAAATGCACTTCTGTTGCCAGGATTCATAGGCTTGGAAGATCAGGCTCGAATAGGCCGATTATCTTGTATCTTCAAGACTTCACCGAAAAGCTAGCTGTGCTGAAAAAGGCGAGCAACCTAAAGGGAACTAACATCTTTGTTCAGAACGACTACTCAAAGCAGACGTTGGCAAAACGTAAATTACTGTGGGAAAGTGCAAAAGCCGACAAAGAACAAGGCAAGAAGGCATTTTTGGTGCATGATAAGTTGCGTGTAGGTGATGATCTGTTTATTTGGAATGACGTAACAAACAAACGTCAGTTAATTGGAAGCCGTCGGTGTGCCACGGCATCGCCTCAGTCTATCGGCAGTGCACCCGATAACGAAAGTACGGGTAGTAAGTGTTGACCAGCTGCGCAGAAGCAAGTTAGACTGATTAATATGAATGCTCGAAGCATTGGAAATAAAACCGAACAACTTGAGGCTGTACTTTTAGCATACAACCCTCATATTGTTGTAATAACGGAAACGTGGCTCCACAGCGAAGTGTGTGACCAAGACTTAGTGCCTCCAGCCTATGAAATGTACCGCAGAGATAGGGCCTCAAGAGGTGGTGGAGTTGCAGTACTTGTTAAAACAGGAATCACTGTCACCCGTTTACCGGACGTTGAAAGTACAGAAAGCATATGCCTGAGGCTTTCACTCTTCAATAAGTCTTTTGTATTGTATGCAGTGTACAGGCCACCGAATTCGTTGCCGGATTATTTGTTTAACTTGAAAACCCATATGGAAAATTACAGTAATCAAAAGCTAATTGTCATCGGCGACTTCAATCTGCCTAATATTGACTGGAACCAAATGCAGTCGACATCAGATTTGATTAATGCAAATATACTGTTCGATATAATGCTTTCCCACAATCTCGCCCAAATTGTTCAGCAACCAACACGTGTTGGTAATGCTTCGTCCACGTTACTAGATCTTGTGTTCATGCATCGCACTATTCTTGATTGCTGTGTTTGTGTTGAACCCGGCTTATCTGATCACGACATGGTCACAGTTTCTTTTCCCTTGCATTGTAATCGCTCCAATAGCCCACGTAACTCTAAACAGGTCAAAAATTTTTCCCGTGCTAACGATACGAGCATCCAAGATTATCTTGAATGTGAATTGGTGCATTTTGATGGCGACGACGCTGCTGTTCTCTGGGATAAGTTTAAGAAACTATGCTTCCACTGCATTGAACGGTTTGTACCAAACAAAACGAAAAAACCCCCAAAGTTCACACCATGGATCACAAGGCCAATAATACAAATGAAGCGTAAAGCCAAGCGTTATCGGAAAAAAGGTGCTCCCGTTAACATTCTCAGGGAAATTCGTAACTCCCTCTCCGAAGCTATTAAAAGTGCCAAGAATTTTTATTTTACTGTCAAGTTGCAAAACTTCATCAAAGAGGACCCTAAAAAATTCTGGTATTTTATTAGGGACCGTAAAAGCTCTGTAAATCGAATCAAGTTTAACGGCACTATAATTGACGATCCCCAAACTATCGCGAAAAATTTCAACGACTATTTTCATAGTGTTTTTTCAACTTCTACCCTGCCTGTCTCAATTAGCATTGACGCTTCTGATTCAGATCCTAACCTCATTTCTTTTGATGGTGTCCTAAATTTACTGCTGCGATTAAAAGTTAAATCAACCCCTGGACCAGACAACATACCCAATGCATTTCTCCGGCGATATGCCGAAATATTGGCCAAGTACATTGTTGTGATCTTCCGAGCCTCAATAAGTTCAGCAACTTTACCCATCGATTGGAAATTGGCACGTGTTCTGCCCTTTGTGAAAAAGGGGGACCCAGAGTGCATACCAAACTACCGTCCCATTTCTATGACTTCCGCATGTTGCAAAATGCTAGAACATATAATTGCCACTCGTATAAACAGCTTCTTAGATGATAACCCCATTTTATCTCCCTTTCAGCATGGATTTAGAAAACGGTTTTCCACAGTCACCCAGTTGGTCTCAGTTATTCATCACATTGCTTCTATTTTAGACAAAGCTGGTCAGGTCGATGTACTGTTTTTAGATTTCAGTAAAGCATTCGACCGTGTTCCCCATAACAAGCTCATCGAGAAATTGCAGAATATAGGGCTTCCAAACTACCTAGTATCCTGGGTGTCTGCTTACCTGAACGGCCGGAAACAGTATGTCGACGTCTGTGGACAGACATCACCTCATCTCCCAGTAGATTCCGGCGTACCGCAGGGTAGTGTTCTAGGTCCCCTGCTGTTTATAATTTATTGCAATGATATTGTTAATGCTATTACTGATCCGGTTAAAATAAGACTTTTTGCAGACGACTGCATTATTTTCACAGATGTACAATCGCCAGATGACCAGGTTGCTCTCGACACTGCCCTTAACAATATTCTTTCGTGGTGTAACAAATGGGGCATGGTGCTCAATTTCGATAAATCTGTTTGCCTTCGAATTACTAACAAGAAAAATCCCCTTCAGTTTTCCTATTCCTCCAAAAGCCAACCCTTAAAAGAAGTCAGTCAATACAAATACCTAGGTATAACGATAACGAATAAGTTGTCCTGGAATGCACACATTGCCGATGTTTCGTCATCGGCTTTCCGTAAACTGTGTCTTTTAAGGCACAAACTCAGAGACGCCCCGTCACAAGTGAAACTATTAGCTTATAACACTTTAATACGTCCAAAGCTTGAATACGCTTGTATTGTATGGGATCCGCATACTAAGTCTAACATATATTCCCTCGAAAAGATTCAAAGACGAGCAGTGCGTTTTATTTACTCAAAGTATGGCCGTGGTACATCAGTTACGGAAGTAATGCGAGATAATGAAATCCAGACGCTACAATCGCGGCGCCAGCTTCTCCGTCTAAAATTCTTGGACTCACTAATTAACAATAAACTTGGGCTAGACCCATCACATTACGTTACCCCAGTTTCGACCAGGCAAACTCGTCATTCTCATGTCCGATCCTTAACTCCGTATTTTGCGAGGACAGATTTATTTAAGTTTTCCTTTTTTCCGAGAACTGTAACAGAATGGAATAACTTGCCTTCTGATTTCCTCCAAACCTTCCATCTTGATGAACCCAATGTTTAATTCTGTGAATCTTGACCCCGCCCCCCTCCCAATATTGCTTGATTTTTTTTTTTGATGTTTCTCTTCTACTCGCTCTTCTCCTACACAGATGTATTTTAGTGAAGCTGTGTCACTCATGTACTGATATTGTGTTTGTGTTTGTGCCCCTCCTGCTTGGGCCTTTTTGGCCTGCAGTATTCCACAAATAAATAAATAAATAAATAAATAAACAGATTCAATAGAATAAATCCTCAAGGCACTTTGATCAAATAAAAAAGCTGTCTTCAGTCATGAATTGCCTTTCTCATATGTCTGATATGCTCGAGAGAAGGCGAATAGATTTAGAATTTTCTCGTCCTATTTGTTTTTTCTTCTTTCGCAGCTATTTCAATACAGTCAGTGCGCAGTCAACAAAAGGTCTCGAATTCATTCCATGGACGATGTACATAAAAACTAAGGACATTTTTCTTTTTTTTCTTATGGCGTCCACTTTGATATTTTAATGTCATCCTACACAAGCTTTACCATTTTTGCGATTACAATTCTTGGGCCCACGGTGTAGGAATACACGCTGCTTGGGACATACTGGGCATATATTCACAATGTTCTGAAAACAGTTCTGGATGTAAAAGACAAAAATTCTTAAGATCTCAAATTTCCCCGAAACGGTGAATGTGGAAGCCTTACTGGTGATGCATTAAAGATCAAGCGTCTCAGATTTGGGTGCACGTTAAAGAACCCCAGGTGGTCTAAATTTCCGGAGCCCTCCACTACGGCGTCTCTCATAATCATATGGTGGTTTTGGGACGTTAAACCCCACATATCAAGATCAAGCGTCACGTCAGAGTCCAACGTGCGCTTTGGCAAGTAGCGTTTCTTTTCGTGCTTGTTGATCCTTGTCTCAAGTTGCAAACCTCTTCTTTATACATAACTCAAGGCACCTGGCTTACCGTCTTCTGCTGAGCGCCCTTCACGGTTTGCTGTCCCTCTCATACTGCGCGCACCATTGCGATGTGAATCTCGCGGCGTCGCTACTATTTCAAACGAAAGCATGCGTGCGCTTCTAGGAGTGGTCACTTCAGTCATGTTAGTGACACGGATGACGTTAAACGGAGAAGAATATCATATCACCCAGGTCTGTTTTGATCGGCCTGCTTGGCTTGACGCCGTTTGTTGCATGAGACATGGTGGCTGAGCCTATCCTGCTTTCTTCGAAGTCAGCGCTCCCAGAGACGCACAAAGAGCGGCGACAACAGATAAATTGTTCTTCTAGTTATCCCACGTCGCCGTCGCCCCTCGTGAAACCCTTTGGACACGCCTGACCGACTGACGGATTAGGAAGAGTTGTTGGCGGTCGATGCGGATTGCTTTGTCGTCAAGGTGCCCAGGGCAAAGGGCTTAGCGTCTGAGAACCGTCAGTGGATGCCTTTCCCACGTCTCCGTGGCGCCTTGATGCCACTGTTTCCACAATTTGTGCTCTGCCTGACACCACATGCCCATCACTGCAACAGACTACGAAATTGACTTCCACGTAAGACTCAACGTCTTCGTGCTGTGGTGTGTTGTGCGCGGTGTGCAGTGTTTTCTCCCTCGCCATGGGCTGAACTGGCGTTCCTCTTCCCCCTTTCGTTGGTTGGGAAGGAGGGGGCGCTTCACTTTCCCCTTTTGGAGGCGGAGGTGAATATGGCAAATTTCATTGGACTTCCTGGCCTCCATTGTTTTTCCTCAAGGGAATCCTGAGAAGGCCCGGACATAAAACGCGAGCGCCGAGGCACTTCGACAGGCTCTCACAAGCTCGCAGAAGCTACCATCATGCTTTCTTTGAGAGCTTCCATGATGCTACCACCCTCATGCAACACGCTACCTGTTGATATTGTAGGTAAAGGGTAATGTTAGCAGCTCCTGGCTCCTCTCCTCGACATCTCCCCGAGACTCTGGCTTGCTCCGGTCCTCTGGGCGATTGTTTGACCCGATTACATCAGGTCAAACAGTACGGCTGCCTTGCACAAATATCCTAACGCAGCGGAAACAGGCAGATATTGTGGCACGTATACATTGGTCAATTCAGAGTTCTAGAATGGCAGAACATCGTGCTCGCAACTGCACGAGTGATATGTGCAGACTGCAGTCGTAAATAAGCCCCGTGTGAGCATGCACTGTTCCGGCGACATACCTCCCTAGAATTTTTATCCTTGTTTATTGTGGTGGATACTACTTTGACCGTCGAAAGTACTCTCAGGGATTAAGCAAAAAAGTGAAGCATTCTCGGTATTATATGATACAACGAGCTGAAACAAGTTGACAGTATAGAAGTCGCCGATACGGCCGATTGTACAATTCCGCTTCTAATTTTTATGTTTCTCTTCTTTTTTATTCGTAGCGCTTTGAAGGCCACAACAGTCATCATGGCTGCGGAGATAAACAAGCTCTCTGAGATGTGGCCCGTTTCAAACTGGCCCAATCGAGACATGAGAGTTGACCACTGCGCAAAACCAGAAACTTGTAGAGCAACTACTAACTGGTTAAAAAAAAAGGCACCGGAGAGAGCGCCTGCTGCGAGTAAGGTGACTTAACTGAACGTCAACTGGTCACACCTTCTTTGTCCGCCTCGGCGGAACCGTAAATAGTTACACTGCTCAGCTGTTCACACAAAGGTCGCCGATCCGTCCGCGGTAGCCGCATTTCGGTGGAGGCCCACGTGCTGTGCGAAGTCAGTGTGCGTTGAAGAACTCCAGATGGCCGATGTTCCCGGATCCCTCCACTACGGCGTCTCTCATTATCTTGTCGTTGTGTTAGGACTCCAGATATTATTACTATTACCTAAGTGGTGGTCCTTTCCAGCACTTTGTTCACTTCTGTGTCAAGCTACTACCTCGCCACCTTTTCACTCAACTTTATTTTACTTCGATAGATTCTGGCGGTATATGGACGGCTCTTCACCACTTCTAACGTGCAACAGATTATTGACAGGGCCCGTTGAAAAGTCCCACGAATAAGGCCTTCATCACTTGTACGATACGTGGATATATTTCCCAAATAAGCAAAGTCTACACAAACATATTCCTCTTCCAATTGGTCTAAATTAGTTGATGGAACAGCTACTTCGCGTTTAATTGTCAATCAATGTAGGAAACGTGCATAATATATTGGGACAACGTATTTATGAGAATTATTAACTGGCAGATTTCATGCAATAAAGGCATAACTGACATCCAAAATAAATTGAAAGGTCTGGAAATGCAACAAAGGGAGTGACCTTATTTTACTTGCTGGAACATAATTTACTATGACGGAGTTGGCGAAAAAAGAGGTAGAAATATATTGAGTAATCACTTAAATTACTAATCAAGTACGGGATGAAAAGGCGGGGCCTGTTTTAAACGACCCTCGTAGATTGGAAGTTAACCGTTTAAAGTATCTGAGCGCGTGTCTTTTATATAGCCTTGCTGTTCCCTAAAATAAAACAACCTTTCAAGGTAAACCTTTCGCCTCGTTGAGTGTTTCAAAGAAAACGAGATATTAGGCGTTTTTGACAACTACAATTTCATCCAATGTAGCACCGAACATTTTGCTATATTAAGCAAGGTAGGAAATGATTGTTAATTGTAACAGAGAAAATTTGCCTCAGGCCATCATCCTTTTCCAAAGCGGCCTGCAAAGCCAGGCAATCTTACTTGTTTTATGGTGAAACGGTGCCACCGGCATCAAGCAAGTGAAAGAAACAGCCATGCCACAATGATTGCGGACTTGATAGAATGGAGTTTAAAATGGAGTCAGGGAACGGGATCTTTGGAGATCATTGGATATTGCATATCATGATCTTATTCTTCAGAGATCTTTGAAAAATGCTACGAAAATACATGTTTTCTTTTCATTTTTCTTTTGGTCAGCCTAATGGCATTGTTTTTATTGCAATATGACATTTTCACTTATAATGCGTGAAAGGCTCATGCGGAGACAAACTCAGGCCAATGAAGTAAAATCTGTAACAAATCTCCTACTACAGCTGATATTGCAGCTGGAACCCCTCGAGCAAGGCTGAAAAAAGATAGCTTTCGGGGTGGAACTTTCACGTGCCATCAAAAATGTGGGCGCAGTACTTGACCTGCAAGCACATCTCATTCATTTACTTTGTGACTTTCTGCGCGCGTTCAACATAGGCCCATCTGCAGGCGTTTTATTATCTCTGTCTGGTCTGGCATTGGCTGCCAACTGTTGCTCAGCAGAAATGGTTGCGCTGATGGTTTCCCTTATAATGTAGCGTTGGAACGAGCATGATGTGAATCACGTGAAAAGCCCGTGACTAAAGCTGCATGTCTGCCTTCCAGTGGTGAAGACGTATAACGCCGGAACACGTACTCCGAATAAAATTTATAGGCGCAGCATTTCTTAGTCGGACCATGTCGCGTCTCCGGCGTCGACGGCGCTGTCCCCACCTTCACTGCGCATGCTTGCGTCTCGTGTCAGCTATCGCACCCCTCTCCCTCTCTCACCTGATAAGGCGGACGCAGGCAGCGTCTGTAAGTAAAAAAAAAAAGACTACATGCGCCGCAAAACCGTTCACTTGCCGCCCCGTATATGCAGGCACTGGACCGCGCACTCGGGATTAAGTCTATAGGGCGTACTTACTAGGCTTTCATTTTTTTATATTTGGGGTTTAACGTCCCAAAACCACCATATGATTATGAGAGACGCCGTAGTGGAAGGCTCCGGAAATTTTGACCACCTGGGGTTCTTTAACGTGCACCCAAATCTGAGCACACGGGCCTACAACATTTCCGCCTCCATCGGAAATGCAGCCGCCGCAGCCGGGATTTGAACCCGCGACCTGCGGGTCAGCAGCCGAGTACCTTAGCCACTAGACCACCGCGGCGGGGCATTAGGCTTTCATTTGACTAGACGCTTTGCTTGGCTCGAGTAGATGCGATAAAAGCAACAGAACCTTCAACCAGTATAGTTGGGAACAACCCAACATCAGCGTCTCACCACTCGTTGAAGGCAACGGTTCTTTGATTCGATAAATAAGAATATTAAAAGCGAAATAACAATTAAACATTCCCAAAACTCTAGCTTATTACGCAACAATCATGCGATACTCCTGCCACTCTGCGACACATTTACTAGACTTCCCCCCGGGGGAAGATGCGGGCGGCTTCTTATGGGCGAAGCTCCTTACGCCACGGGTCGTACGTCCCGTGTTTGTAGCAGTAGCCACCTCTCGCTTAGTTCTTAGAATGCTCACTGGATGGCGGTGCTTGTATATGATCAATATATCACGAAAAGAAGCGAGATGGCGGTACTTCAAGTGTTCACCAGATGAAGGGACGGACGGACGGACGGACGGACGGACGGACAGACAGACAGACAGACAGACAGACAGACAGACAGACAGACAGACAGACAGACAGACAGACAGACAGACAGACAGACAGACAGACAGACAGACAGACAGATGAATGGACGGATGGACGCCCGAATGTCCGCGCAAATGGACGCATGGACACTTCGCCCTACTCATCATAATTCAATCCGTGAATATGTTGTGATTTTTTTTTTCACTGCTAAGCGTCTTATGCCTCCTCCATTGCGTTAACAGTAGCTTGGCACTCGAACGGCACTTGAAGCGCCGTCGTGGCCTAGCGCAAAAGCCATCGGTCAGCTAATCACGAGGTCGAGGATCGACGCCATGGTGCTACTCCGCGGTGGGAAGAGCAACCGAAAACAAAAAACGGAAACCGCAGTTAATGTACCACGACCCTTGACCATGACAGAGCGCTGGGACCACTTGCATGAACTAGACACGGCGTGAAAGTTGTAGGCAAAACTTCGCGCTAACACTATTTTTTATCGCAATTTCTGCAGCTTTATTGAATGATTAGTATAAAAATCTTTTGTTACAGACACTTCGCCAAATGTCTTTTTGCGTGGGTGGTTTCGCAGTTTTTTTGTACTTGCGCTTTTTTTTTAAGATCGTCTTGCGCTAGTGCACCTACGGTCGCTTGAAAAGATGGCATGATACTTAAGTTACATTTCTTCACACGACATCTGCAAGAAGCAATTAGTACAAAGGTTGTGTTTCTAAGGGACGGCTCCATGCTCTTTCTTAGTTCTCTAAATCGTTACCTGTATTTTCTAAGCATTCAAACACACATGCGTAATAATTCGGAAATAAGATTCTTTTAAACACTGCGGCTGCGTTGACTGATTTTCGTGCAGTCGTTTAACTAGTACGGCTTGCCCCGCCGCGGTGGTCTAATGGCTAAGGTACTCGGCTGCTGACCCGCATGTCGCGAGTTTGAATCCTGGCTTCGGTGGCTGCATTTCCGATGGAGGCGGAAATGTTGTAGGCCCGTGTACTCAGATTTGTGTGCACGTTAAAGAAAACCAGGTGGTCGAAATTTCCGGAGCCCTCCACTACGACGTGTTTCATAATCATATGGTGGTTTTGGGACGTTAAAGTCCACGTATCAATCCATAGGAGATGCAGAGTATACTGTCTAAACATACGGTATCAACCTACTCGCTCGGCATAGTGTGGGTACTTATGTTATTCACATACGTTGACATTCGGAAGCATGTGTTTGAGTGATTTTGAGGTGGCTACCATTTGTGACCGAAAATAATAAATCGAGGTGATTATGCAAAACATTACTGTGTGTTTAAAGCATATAAACGTGCTATAAACCCACCTCTCACCGTACCTCCTGTTCGCACATTTACACTTATCACTTCTTTCTCTGAAAATCGCGAAATATCGTCTATCCATTCGGAAAAAGATTCAAGAACACAATCGCTAATAAACGAAAACAAAGGCGCGGCAAGCTTGCATGTGTTTCCTGCCCGACTACACCGCGTTGCAGGCACCTTGAAGCGGGAAGGAATGGGCCTCGAACCGGAAGTACCGTATACCAGACGACACGCCAATTTGCTATCCACCTATGCGGTGCATAAAATCAGTGATTCAAGCAAGATTACAAATTAAACAACGTAGCTTAGGTAGACTTGCTTTGGGAGCTCACAGGAATACCCCAAGTCAAAGGGTAGACGTTGACATAGGGTGGACATCGTTCGAGGGAAGGGAAAGTAGCAAGAAGATATAGTTTGAGGAACGATTGTGAAAAGTGGGAGAGGAGCGTTGGGCTTGAAAAGTTTTCAATACTTGTACATGAAGAATGTTGATACTAAATGGAGCAAGCAAACTGGAAAATATTCTAGGAAATCATTAGACAACAGCAAAATACCAAGCCATAAGGAAAGATCGGTTAAAAAGAAGGTGAAGAAAACACTGTGGGACTAGTAAAAATTGGGAATGCTTACGAAATCATCACTGGAGACCTACGGAACTTTCAAGCACGAAATACATATTAAAAGATCTTTGATAATTCTAAGGGTAGTTAGTTCACTGCTGTTTGAGGGCAGAATGAGATTGTTGACAAGACGTACCAAGCCAAATGCGAGGGCACAGACACGTTGTGCAGTGCGTGTGGAGAGAAGGAGCAAACGGCTGAACATTTGATAATGTTCTGTGAAGACCTCCATCCAATAGACCAAGATAATGGATCGGAAATTTTTCAAACCATTGAGGTTTAGGGACTGTGAAGGCAAAATAAACTTGAAACCGGTAGAAATAACCAGGACGAGGCTAACTGACTGGTGCCTACAATCAAGGCGCAAGTGAAATTCAATACCTGAATACATCGTGATGGTACTTAACTTTATGGATAGGTGGCATGAGCTGCCGCCCAATCTCAAGAGCACAGCCGTATCTAAAGGGCGAAGCCTAAAGGGCAGCGCTCCTATACTCGTCACTAGACTCATGTAATAGCCGCTTCAGTAGGACCACAAAGACCCAATTTTGACATCAAAATTTGTTGCAGAAAAAATGTATCTATTTGTGTCATTTTCTATACGGAATCTACATACTGTCCCACTGAGCGTGTTTAATGCGCTACAACAAAAATTGGTAAAGTCTGTCTTTCTGCGTTTAATTTGCACAAAAGGCATACAATCTGGTGTTTAGATGAACAATAAATGGATTCCTATTGCTGAGGCATGGGTGTGTAGCCTAGTGGTAAAGACACTCAATTTCGAAGAATTGGGGTACAGTGCAAACAAAGTTCTTGTTGTTTTATTTATGCTGAAGACATTATCGGGTCTGACTAGCAGCTCGTGGCCATGAAAACTGCGTCTAGCTCGGCCGCAGGGTTCCCATTGGAGCGTCAGTTTTATGTATACGCTTCTCTATGGTATTCGCGCTTGTGAGCTTCGAACACACTGGCTATTGTTATGTTTTGTTTTTGTTTCAAATGAAAGAACGTACCGTTTTCAACTTCGCAGACCGATTTGAATTGGCTAGCCTTAATCGTTACGGTGGTGAAGCGTAGCTTTGCTGATTGTCGTCTCGTGTAAAAGCAACTCCAAGCCAAACGGAGCCGAAAGTACTAAAAATTAGACAAATTAATGTACTATTATTTCTATTCTCGCTGAAGCGCCGTGCGTTGTAGTTCCCATGAATAAAAGCACCAGAGTTCCATCTATTGCATTTATAGGAAACACTACGCTTTATGCACTTTGCAACCTGAGCATGCTGTACGTTATAAAGCGGTGGCTGTATTTGTGTACTGCAGCGGCCGAGTAGAAGTTTAGGCTGACACAGTCAGTCCGGTTGCTGAAGCTAGGATTGTGGCAAGTTCTTATGAGACACACGCTGAAGGACTGCAAATGGTGCTGGGCTTGGTTCAATGGGATACGAAAGCATTGGAGAGAAGCTAAAAGCGAAATTGCACTAAGGTACCTTAAGAATATCTAACTTGACGAAAACCACACATACCTCTTTGTTACATATGAGGTCGTGGTGGTTTTTACGTTTTCGGCTTCATTGTAAGAAACAAAATGTCCATGAAGTGAAGCACAAAAATATCAATGATCGTATTTATTTCGCCATATAACAAAATATTCGCATTGTCAGTGTTCGTTATGACGAGCTTATACTCCATAATGCAATATGGTTCCGATGAGGGCTTGTTAGTCAATCATTTCAACAGTTTTTATGCAGCGCGGAAATGCACATGGACACGAAAAGGCACCAAAGAACACAACAAGCACTTGTAGCGTCTTTTCCTACCTTTTCGTGTCCATGTCTCTTTCCGCGCAACGTGGAAGCCTATAACAGAAACAAAGTTTTGAATTGTCGTGACATAGTGATAATGTGTGGAGCTTTACCTACCAAAACCAGGTCAAGATTATGAGGCAGGTCACGTGGTGAAGGAAGGTCACGTGGTGAAGGTTCTTTAACGTGCACTTGACATAGTACTATACAAATAAATGCAAATATTGCGCATATCTGAGGTACAATATCGATAGCCAATATTCTGCGGTGTGCTTCTTTATACTCTAGAAGGCATACATAAGTAATGCTAAGAACTGTACCGTTTATTACGTCGCGCTGACAGTGCGATGCGATGGAGAAAAAGAAACATTTTAAGATGATACGGTGCTGCCACTTACTTTGAAATCTACTAAAAATCTCCTGCAAGTTTTGTTTTTTCAGATTACAGACAGATTACGCTCATGTCACATGCAGCACCTTCAGAATTCTATTGATTGATTTTCTCGCGCACTATCAAATAAGCATCAAATAAATGCTTCATTCTATTCACTCGGTCCAGATGGGAGACTATCGTCTTTCGACGACATTTGCAGTCGTACATGAAGATACGGGGCCAATTTTTTTGCTAGGAAAGCATTCTTTCTGGTGCACACAAACTTTACTACAATGGGAAAATTTGGTTCCTGTCGCATATTAACTCGCCTTTTGTGCTGCTTTCCACTTTGTTTTCATTTTCTTCGAATAAATAGGCACCTTATATATTACAGGGTTAATTTCTTCCTATCTATTCTACTTGCCACAGGAAGAGTTTCTTTCGAAAAACTAAGCCCGTCCTCCCCCCCCCCCCCCAAAAAAAAAAGCAATCCTGGCTACGTGTCTGGATGGCGGAGTTGCTTTTCTGGCAGCAGTGTCTCGATAAACACCACGTCTAGACCTATCCCCAGAACATCTGCACGGATGGGCAATCGGAGGGTTCTCTGGTGGAATGGCGATTGTAAAGAAGCTCGCAGGAAGCAAAATAAGGTGTGAGGGTAGCTCCGTGACTTCCAAACTGCCGGAAACCTCATAAATTTCTATCATGTAACGTCGCAGTGAAGATGGACACGTCGACAAGCCAGAGGAGAAAGCCGAAAAAAAAAATACGCATCAGGTGTAAACTCTTACGCTGATGAAAGAAAAGTGTGGAATACAGTAAATAGAAAAAAAGAGCGACAATCATACTCACCATATATCTCTGGTGATCGAACACTGAAGGAGAAAACCTCGAGGACCGGCAGACGTTCTGGGGGCAAATTTTAGGTATACTTCCAGTTCGTCACACTACACAGACTCTTTCCTAAGATACGAAGAACGAATAGAGTGGTACCCTTTGTAAAATAGGTACAAACAAACTGAAGTCTACAGCAAATCATTTCATTTAGAAAAATCACTGAACAGCTGTAACGAATCTGCTCCTGAATCCGGTACGATCATCGAAATGATGAAACATCTCCCTTATCAATGATGTGCTGTCTACCGGGTGTATTCTATCTGCTTGGAAAACAGCTATCATAGTAACAATTCTTAAAGAAGGAAAATATTCATCATCTTCTAGTGCATATAGGAACATTGCACTAACTAGCTTTCTTTGAACTTTTCGAGAAAATGATAAAGCAGCGCTTGTTGCGCTTCTTGGAGAGTTACTAACTGTTCGACCCATATCAGTGCGGTTTTAGGAAAAGCAGTTCACCAACTGATCATCTGCTTTTCATTGGGGTGGATATCAGAGACAGCCTGAAAGAGAAAAAAAATGGCAGCATATCCACGAAGTGAATGATGGAGAGTGGGGCGAAGCATTCTTCCGTCCATGCGTGCGCTTCTTGGAGAGTTACTAACTGTTCGACCCATATCAGTGCGGTTTTAGAAAAAGCAGTTCACCAACTGATCATCTGCTTTTAATTGGGGTGGATATCAGAGACAGCCTGAAAGAGAAAAAAAAATGGCATCATATCCCCGAAGTGAATGATGGAGAGTGGGGCGAAGCATTCTTCCGTCCATGCGTCCGTCTGTGTGACCGTCCATGCGTCTGTTCGTGCGCCCGTCCCTGCGTTCGTTCATGCATCCGCCCCTGCGTCCGTTCATGTGTCCATCCATGCATCTGTCTGTGTGTCCGTTCGTCCATCTATTCAACACTCCAAGTCCCAAAATCTCGCATCTTTTTATCATATATTCCCCATATAGAAGCACCGCCATTCAGTGGACATTCCAAGGACTAAACGAGAGGTGGCACACGCACACTTTCTTACGGCTTGCGCTTCGTGTCTGCTTCCTCTCTTTAACCACCTTGAGTTCTTGGAATATACTAGTTCACTGTATTCATGGCACTGCGGCCCAATGCTCGCTAAACCTTTCTAAAACCAAGGATGTTACGCCCAGCGAGTATAACGTAGCAACCTTTTCCTGTCAGATAGTGCTCAATGTACATGCCAGTGGCTGCTAATGTGAAATGAGAGACAGATGGATTCAGCTTTTAATTTCTTACAGCTTGTGCTTCGTATCTGCTTCCCCCCTTTAACCACCTCGAATTCATTCATAGTATATACTAGTTCATTGTATTCATGGCCCTGCGGCTCAACGCTCGCTAAACCTTTCTAAAACTAAGGAGGTTACACCCAGCGAGTATCATGTAACAACCCTTTCTTGTCCGATAGTTCTCAATGTACATGCCAATGGCTGCTAATGGGGATTGCAGCGTGCGCGTTGACAAAAAGCCGAATGCTCCTGTCTCTCATTCCCCATTAGCAGCCATTGGCATGTACATTGAGCACTATTTTTATTATTAAACAACGCACAGAAGAAATCTCTCACCGGCACCACCTTGGAGGTCAAATGTTATACCTATTTCGGGTATGTGCCACTGATGGTTACGTACTACGAGGGACGCACAAGCCACGCCATAAGGAGCTTCGCCCCTAAAATATATCTCTTGTCTGTGTTTTCAGACATAGAAAATGCATATTATGCTGCGTGACGTTCTGGAGTATAACGACATATTTCTGCTATGGGTGGGAATGGCAACATGTTCAACGTCATTGAAAGCTATCTCTGTGATCACACATTGTGAGTAAAGGTTGGAACCGCTTTGTCTAGGCCATTGGTGCAGGAGACCGGTGTGCCGCAGGGGGATGTGCTTAGTTGCACATTCTTTATTGTGAAATTGAATTCGTTCCGCACGATTGTCCCCCGCCCCTTGTCTCACACTGTACACGTTGATGGTGTTCAACTAAGATTTAGATCATGCGATATTGGTACCAGTGAGTGACAGATGCAAGCCTGCATAAACAAGCTGTTTAATTGAGCGCACGATATTGACTTCGAAATACACACACAGAAGCGCACTTGAGTGTTATTCACAAAGAGAGGTGCGACGCCAGTCCCCAGCCTTTCAGTCAAGGGTGATTCATACTCCGTGAGCAAGGAACATACGTTTTTTTTTAGAGTAAGCCCCTATGGTAAATATCTGAAAATAAAACGCTTAAAAACACTGACCCCGCTCGAAATTCCATCGCGCTGAACATGGGCAGAAATCGGATTTGATTTCTAAACATATGTTCATCTTTTCGGTCGGCTTTAACATGGCACGTATAGCTACGCAAGAAACTTCTGGTCACTTCAATCATCACTCTCTATCTCCGAAGCAGAAAGCTTGTTTTTTTTTTTTTTAAGTTGGGCTAGAGCGAGAGAAAATTTCTTCGTCATTTTTCAGAGAAAAGAAAAGCTTATACCTAAGGACCAACAATTGTAACATTGTGTGTAGCTTAAAAAAAAGTGTATTTAAAATATTTGGCCACACACAGGGAAAGAACTGTTAAAAAGGAGCGTGCTTCTCGCTAAGGCCTTTGTTGCCTGCCAATTCAACTGTCTGTTGCGCCAACGCTACGCCGGAGCACTAAAGCGCAGGGCACTCAGACTCTCTGTATGTAAACAGCGAAAAAAGGTGTGTAAGAGTCTGCAGGTTTTCCAGCTCACTTTGACCCACGTGCCAGCTTGAATAGTCCACACGGCATTGAAATAGTATAAGCGCCAAGCTATTTAGTTTATGTGCAAAACAATTAAATCAAGCACAAACTCTCTTAGACCACGCGCCAGTGAGTTTAATCGCAGTGCCACCAGGTTTAATGCAGTGACCCACGGTATTAATTCAGGTGGCGGCGGCTCTATTTTCAATGGCGACAAAACTGGTACAGGCCCGTGTCTTCAGATTTCGGTGCACGTCAAAGAACTCCAGCTGGTCGAAATTTCTGGAGCCCTCCAATACTATGCATTCTATCATAATCATATGATAGTTTTGGGATGGTAAAACTACACATATTATTCATATCAATCTGCCTTACTGCAAGAATGTGATGAAAGAAAAAAAACGCAGTTTAGCCGCAAGGGTGAATAAAGAATTGTGATAACAAGAAATTGAAATATAAGTACCACGCACAGGACGTCAAGCAGCTCGATAACTATACAGCGTGCCACTGAAGCACTAAGCATGACGGAAGAAAATAACGCATATGTATACAATAGACAAGCGTGAAATAACAGCTGTCGCAGTTTGTGCGGCTTTGTGTTTGAGCAACTCGGGTTGGGTGTCGTCTACGCTGAACCCGAAGCGATTAGCTATTTCTTATTTTTTTGAAGTCTCACGTGTAGAGTGATTCATCTGCGTCTCCTTCCACGCGGTGGCGTCTGATGCAGAATGGGGTAACTGGGGATCCAGATCTACCCCCCCCCCCCCTTTCGTTTTTTTCTGTTTCTCATTTCACATCACGACTGGGTATTCAAAGGGGCCACTCTATTGACACACTGTCAATAATGCGGAACTTACCGAAGTGCATTCCCATACACACGTCAACAAGTCACAGCTGCCAGTCCCCTATACCATATAGCTGCTGCTTTCTCTGTAGAATTAGAAATTGTATGGAAAAGCAGTTTGGCGTTAGCATGCTTTTTCGTATCACTGTGCCTCTATATACACGAGTTTAGAACACTGAGACGTAGTACAAAATATGAACGCCATGTATTGATTGTATATACATAGAAGAAGCGGCTAGCAAATTACGCCAATTGCTTCCAAATGACTCAGAATAAAGACCTTAGAGTTCATGCGTTGCCATCTCATAGCAGAAAAAGCAGAGTTTTTTCAAGTAGGTTTTCTTTCTTTGGAATATTAGGGCTTTATTTTTATTTGTTACATACCGCCCTCTAGGAAGCGATGACAGGAAAGGGTACATCATTTTTGTTGGAACAACCATTCAGGTCGCCACAATTGATATTAGTAGTTATATTACGCAGCGGTTTTGCGTTGATGCTGGGAAAGCAGATGCCATGACAGACGAGAAATGGATTGATTGATATATGGGGTTTAACTTACCAAAACCATCATATGATTATAAGAGACGCCGTAGGGGAGGGCTCCGGAAATTTCGACCACATGGGCTTCTTTAACGTGCACCCAAATCTGAGCACACGGGCCTACAACATTTCCGCCTCCACCGGAAATGCAGCCGCTGCAGTGGGGATACGAACCCGCGACCTGTGGGTCAGCAGCCGAGTACCTTAGCCACTAGACCACCGCGACGAGGCGAAAACGAGGAAGACAGGAACACAATCAGTAGTGCTGAAAACCTTTCTTACTCTCACGAAATCGAGTAGTTTCTCTGAAACAAAAACGCTAAAACAAGAGCCCGAAATAAATATTCCCGAAATTCAATGATTTTTATGAAGTAAGCCAAGACTTGGAGGGAGTGCTATAGTGAAGACTCAAGTGCTAAAGAGAGGCCATTACAATGTGCGCCCTCTCTTTATGGGTCATACCAATAAAACTACACGCAACACGCCCGAAGCTAGCTGAAATCTTCGAGAAAATCAACTCATAGAAATGGCAGACAAATAATAGTTGTTTGGAAGCTGTTGCATGGGTGTACAGGGCTAAGTGTACAAAACATTTCCGCTGGCAGAAACATGCCGCAAAAATAACAAAACGCCTAGAAAATATTAGGCACACTCATATGCTTGTTACAAGTACAATGCACTTTTTCGCGTATATAAGCATACCGCAAATAAAACCAAGTAATGTCTAGTAAATACACATGAGTGCGAAGCTATAGTGATGCCAGCTATATGCACATCAGGCCCGTAGCAAGAAAAAGTGCCCCCCACCCCTCCTTCGCTATATCCAGGTGAAAAGGGGGGGGGGGGGGGGTGTTCAACGAGGACAAATAATGAAAATAGGGGCTTTTCAAAGCCCTAAAGGACGACACTTCCCACCTGCCCCAAGAAAAAAAAAATCGCTGCCAGCTTGGTGCTCATGCAAAGAATACGTAGGTGATTAGCATCATATGTAAAGTTTCAAGGGCAGATGTGAAGCGGGTTTGTGATAACTCAGTTATGTTTGTTTCTTGGAAGCGCGTTGCATTCTTCAAAAGAAAGGGGGGGCGGAAGCCAGTTTGTTTTCTCTCATGGAAATAGTCTTCTTGCTGTCGTTCGATCTCGTTGCCCTTTATCGGTTGTACTGCACGTAATATAAGAAATCTATATTTGCTCTGCCGTTTCCTATTTTTTTAAAAGCATTTGCACGTGGTGTAGTTTTCTACGTGATTCTATATAGAGAGCAGGAGGACCACTTTCTTACCTTAAATTAGCAACTTACACGTGCATTCTGCAGCCAATGTAGATGAATCAAGGTGTTTTTGAACACATTCTTCAACATTATCATCATCATTAGGGCGATGATGTAGCTTCGAGTTCTACGGCTTGTAAGCAATAGCAACAGCCGCGTAACGAACGTAACTTTCATCACTTGTACTATGCATTGATGTACATCCCAAACAAGCAAAGTTCATACAAACGTACTCCTGTTACAATTGGTCTAAATTATTCATTGGAACAGCAACTGCGCGTTAAATTCTCAGTCAAAATAGAAACCGTGCATAAGCTATCGTAGAAACGACGTATCTATGACAATCACTCACTAGTGAATTTCGTGCATTAAGGCATAACCGATATCTAAATGAAATGTAAAGGGCTCGAATCGCCCAGAAAGGGCATGAAAACTGCTGGCACAGAATTTACTATGACGGAAGTTGGCGAAAGAAGAGGTAGTAATATTTTGACCAATCAATTGAAATACTAATCAATTGCGGGATGACAAAGCGGGGCCTGGTTCAAACAACCCTCGCTGATCGGAGGTTAACGGTTTACAGTATCTGAGGGCGTGGCTCTCATATAGCCTTGCTTGTCTAAAATAAACAACCTTTTATGTTAAATATTTTGCAGCGTTGAGTGTTTCAGTGGAACCGAGATAGAAAGCGTTCTAGACAACCACGATTTCATCCGATATAGCACCGAACATTTTCCTCCATTAAGTAAGGTGAGAAAAGGTTCCTTATTGTAACACGGAAAATTTGTCTCTTCCTAAGTGGCCTGCAAACTCTGGCAATTTTACTTGTTTATGGTGAAATGGTGGCACCATTAACAAACAAGTGAAAGAGTCAGCTATGCCATGATTGATTGCTGTGCTTGGTTTAATGTCCCAAAACCACAATATGATTATATGAGATGCCGTAGTTGAGAGCTCCAGAAATTTCGACCACCTGGGGTTCTTTAACGTGCACCCAAATCAGAGCACATGGGCCGACAACATTTCCACCTTCAACGAAACCGCAGCTGCCGACGTTGGGATTCGATCCCACGACATGCGGGTCAGACGCCTGGGATACCTTAGCCACTGAACCAGCGCACCGGGGCACAGCTTTGCCCCAATAAATTGATTGCGCGCTTGTTAGACGGGAGTGCTAAAATGGTGTCGGGAAATGGGGTCTTTGGAAATCTTCAGATACTGCATAATATGATCTTACTGTTCAGGAATTTTTAAAAAATACTACGAAAATATATGCTTTGTTTGTTCTTTTTTTATGGTGTGCCTAATAGAACTTTTTTCTTTCATTGTATACGACATTTTCACTCATAATGCGTGCAAAACTGATGCACTGCGACAAACCCAGGCAAGAGAAGTAAAAGCTGTAAATATTCCCCTATTGCACCTTATATTACAGCCGGTACCCCTCGAGCAAGGCTAAAAAATGATGGCACGTGGAAACTCCACGTGCCATCATTGTATGGGTGGGCGCACTTCTTGATCTGCAAGCACAGCTCATTGATTTACTTTATGACTTTCTGCGCGCGTTCATCATAGGCCAGTGTGCATGCATTTTATTATCTGTTGCTGGTCTGGGAAAGGCTGCCAAGTCTTGCTCAGGAGCAATTGTTGCGCTGACGACGGCGGTTTATCTTATAAAAAATTGCGTTGCAACCAGCCCGATGTGATCACGTGAAAAGCCCGGCATTGCAGCTGGATGTCCGTTATCGATTGGTGAAAGCTTAAACGCAGGAGCACGTACCACGGATGAGTTTTGCATGCGGGGCATTTCTTGGTCGGGCCATGTCGCGATTCCGGCTTCGGCAGCGCCGTCCACACCCTCGATGCGCATGCTCTCGTCTCATGCTCACGTCTCGTGCCATCAGCTGCTCCCCTTCCCCTGTCTCGCCGCGGAAGGTGTACGTAGACAGCGTCTGCTTGTTAAAAAAAAAAAAACGACTTCCCGTGCTGCAAAACCATGCATTCACTGGCCACTTCTTATATAGGCATAGTATCGCGCGTTCGGAATTCAGTCAAGGGCGTCATTACTTCGCTTTCGCTTGACCCGAGTAGACGCGATGGAAGTAACAGTACGCCAAACCAGTCGTTGGGCATCACCCAACATCAGCGTGCCACCAGTCGTTGAAGGCAACGCTTCTGCTTCACTCGATAAATAAGCATAATAAGGACGAAATAACAGTTAGGATTCCCAAACAATACCTATTTACGCAACATTCGCACGATACCCCCAACACTCTGTGCTGCATATACTAGAGTGCAGTACTAGAGTAACACAGAAAGCTGTGACAGTAAACTTATGGGCAACATTATAAGACGACCTGCAAAAGAGTAACACGGCATGAAGTGCTCACAAATACACATACAGTGCACCACGCAACATGACAGTAGTTCCCGCAGTACTCTACTTCCGTATAAACCGAACAAAAAAAAAATAAAAAAAATGTTGGCTATGCTTTGTTCCGCCTTTAGCCAAATTTTCTTCAACTCACTCACATTGCCCCGCCGCGGTGGTCTAGTGGCTAAGGTACTCGGCTGCTGACCCGCAGGTCGCGGGTTCAAATCCCGGCTGCGGCGGCTGCATTTCCGATGGAGGCGGAAATGCTGTAGGCCCGTGTGCTCAGATTTGGGTGCACGTTAAAGAACCCCAGGTGGTCGAAATTTCCGGAGCCCTCCACTACGGCGTCTCTGATAATCATATGGTGGTTTTGGGACGTTAAACCCCACAAGTCAATCAATCAATTCTACGCACTCACATCGTTCTTTCATAAAAAACATTCACAAGACGTCACAGCAGCAAAAGCAAAGCAATTTAGGTACCATGCTAGCTGTTAACGAGGCAGGAGTGTTTACTGAAGGATTATGCTCTAGCTTTCGTTAACATTTCTTTCTAGATCCATCACTTCTCTCTTCTTGCGTTCATTGGAACTTTGCGCAATTTACGAACACCATACATACCGAGACTAAGCATAGCTGCACTTTTCAGGAATTCTCACTCATGTAGTGAATTCGAATCCACATACCGCCCCTTCCGCTCAAAAAAAAAAAAAAAAAAAAAACTAACACCCGAGTGGCGGCTCACTTTATTGAGCCAAGTAATGTTTTTTTTTTTTTTGACAGACGTGTTGGGCAGAATTCAAAACAGTTGATTCTTTTTTTTTTCTTCTTTTCGTGTGAAGCAATTCACAAAAATAATACGCGAAGTAAAGTGCACACACACACACACACACACACACACACACACAAAAAAAAAACCTTTGAGCAGAGTAGCACGATCCGAGAAATGTTAGTTTAAGGCTTCAATGACGAATGCATTACGCACTTTACAAAGTAATGATGGCGTTCGCACCTAGCAATAGCCAAGTTGAGAAGAAGACAATACAAGTGAAGACCACGACCTATGCTGGGCAAGTTATAGCACTTCTTTTATCGCGTCTCTCTACTGCTGTCCGCTCTCCTCCATAGCTTTAAATGCCCATGAACACGGAGCACTTCGTGCCATCGTTGCCGTCGAGTCGATGCACGGGCTCTTCTATAGCATCCCACTCATGCCAGATCGACCATGCATGTTTGATTGATTGATTTGTGGGGTTTAACGTCCCGAAACCACCATATGATTATGAGAGACGCCGTAGTGGAGGGCTCCGGAAATTTCGACCACCTGGGGTTCTTTAACGTGCACCCAAATCTGAGCACACGGGCCTACAACATTTCCGCCTCCATCGAAACTACAGCCGCCGCAGCCGGGATTCGAACCCTCGACCTGCGGGTCAGCAGCCGAGTATCTTAGCCACTAGACCACCGCGGCGGGGCAAACTCTGGCAAAATCGTTGCCTGGGCCGCTCTCAAGGAGGACCGGAGACCCCGTGTCGTCGCTGCTTCATGTGATTGCTGCATGCCCAGTTAAACCTCGAGGTTGTTCTGGCGCGGCCGTCCACCATGCCGCAGCTTCATCTGAGTGTGTGCGCCATAAAATTTCTCAGTATGAAGTGTGGATTATTGTTGTTCAACGTACTGCATTTTCTAAATTGCAATGCCAAGCGTGGTGTATTCAAACGTGAAAGTGTCCTTGCTGCCGAGTTTTGCTTGTCGCGAAGGGCAATGTCGACGATGAAATAAATGCTTTTGCACAGTTTACGTGTGACTGACCAGACGCACATGCAGGTAAGCGCAGTCCGTCTGAAGTATTCTTACTATGGATGGATACAACTTTATTGTAGTGTTCTTAGGGAGCCTGTGGTCTCCGAAGGCCAAAGCTACTGCATTGCCGGCTGTTTTGTTAAGTGCGAAAACGTACGGCCGTTCTAATTCGTTGCTGCGTAAATGCTCCCGTGTTTTCACAGGCCGTGCGTGTTATTAAGCACGGCAGACAAGCTGTTTTGTAGGTAAATGGGCTAACGCCATCGGCACTTGCCCTTGGGCATCGTTCATCATGTGCTGATCGCCTAGACCATTGCGGCGGCACGTCAATATTTTGAAGCGTCCTGCCAGTTACCTCGTCAGGGATGATACTCTGAGTGACATAAAAAAGTTTCCTCTACGTTGCAGTGCGCCTTTCTGTCATCAAAACTTAGATAAAGCGCGGAAATCAACATTCCTGACGCGTGTGCCAGAGAAACCAATGCAGCCAGCTGCGTTTGACTTTTTCGTGTCCTTTTACATCTCGCTGAATAACAGCATTATTTCGCAAACCACTTTATCATATCAAATATAGCCAATTCTGCGAGAGTCATCAAACATCCATTATTAAAGGCATGTGGACAGGACCACCAGCAGCAGGAAGTTCGGCTGACGGAAAGCAGATGAGCTGGCGCGAATGTTAAAACAATACATGCGCGAGCACAAAAGCAAAGGAAGAGTAACAACGACTGCAATAAGGTTGGAACCACCGACATCACCAGTTCATATTGTGCAGCTCTAACCAATTAAGCCACAACTGCTAATTGGGTTGCAGCGGTTAACAAGTCGATTGCGTATTGTTTTCACGCTGCACCTAACAAACATTTCTTTTCATTTTCACGTTTGAACTTAACTTTTACTGCTTCTATTGTTATGCCCCGCCGCGGTGGTCTAGTGGCTAAGGTACTCGGCTGCTGACCCGCAGGTCACGGGTTTGAATCCCGGCTGCGGCAGCTGCATTTCCGATGGAGGCGGAAATGTTGTAGGCCCGTGTGCTCAGATTTGGGTGCACGTTAAAGAACCCCAGGTGGTCGAAATTTTCGGAGCCCTCCACTACGGCGTCTCTCATAATCATATGGTGGTTTTGGGACGTTAAACCCCTCAAATCAATGAATGCTTCTATTGTTACGTCTTGACGTACCGCTAAACACTCCGACTATTCAAACAAAGCGCCTTACCGGAAAAGTTTATGACGTCACCTCCGTGCGGCGCAGCAGCCTTTTTGTGTGGGAGTGGCTCGTGCGCCGCTCGGCGCAGCAGTCTCTGCCTAATTTTATCGCTTTTTTGTAGCTTTTTTGTATGATTCGCATAAAAAGTTTTTGTTACATACACTTTGCGAAATATTTCTTTGCAATCAAGAAGTTTTCAGCATTCTGTACTTGCGTTGCTTTTATGTAATATTGGTTGAAAACCAGTGCACCTATGGTCGTTTGACGAGGTGGCATAGAAAAAAAGGAGTTGCGTAAAGTGTTCAGAGTGCGGGGTAGGGTGGAAGGTGGAAATTAGTGCCGAAGAGAAAGCAGAAGATGACGCCAAGTGTAGACAGTGCGAGTTCGAGGAGAAAATGAAAAATATGATGGCGGTCCAGAGTGGGCTCATGGAGAAAATCGCAGAGCTGGAGAATGCATTGGCGAAGGAGCGAGAGAAAACGTCAGCCATGGAGGAAAGGCTCCGGGCAGCCGAGAAGGGCCTATCGAAGGTCGTGAAGGGGAACGAAGACGCAGGTGACGGCGGAAGCATTATGGCGACGACCCCCCGTGCGGGAGAGATGAGGGAAACAGGCATGACAAAGGCAGATACATTGGCCACAGGGCCCAGCCAGGGGGGTGAAACTTCGCGGTTTTCTGTCCCGTGACCACAGCGATCCTAACGTTTGGGGGCTGTACTACCTAAATGAACGTTCTTGTTCTATTTCATAGTTATTACTAGGTTGCTCATTCACTCCGGAGTTTTTACTACACAAGAGAACCTAAAGGTTGCAGTTCGAGATTGCGAAAATAAGAGCGCCATCCGAAGTGGAAAACGGGAACTGCGCAGTCGTCCTATCTCTCACGGCGAAAAAGGGGCGTTTCTTTTCGCGCGACCATGTATGCTACAGGCTGCGGTGTCCCAAAGGCCGCTTTTACCGCTGTAAAGTTTGTTTTAGCGAAACCCATGCAAGATTCAGCCAAACAGACGCATCCATGGATTCTCGCCGTCATCACAAATTGTGCTGCGCTGAGTGGTGTCGGAATTCTTCACGACACACCGGCATAAAATTCTTTCGGATCCCGGCGGAAGAAAGGTACGATCTGCATGCTGCTCGTTTTGTGTTTCTGCGCTTGCACGGCATATCAGGATGCGGTTGCTGCGATAGCTGTGTAATTTAACTGAGCTACATGTGCATGATTTATTCATTACATTCTGATTGTCTGCTTTTCGGCTTCAATTATACATGACATGCACGGCAGAGCATCTGGAAATTATTCCAGCAAATACATTTGCTACGCACGATTGTTTATACTTGCGTTTTCAATTTAATGCGTTTCCATCGTGCATTGCATTTCGATGTTGCACTTTGGCTCAAGGCAATGCAAGGCATGTCACAAATGTATTTGTAGCAGCATATACAGTAACTAATAGAACAGTGTAAGCTTATTCGCACTCTTTTTATTACCTTTTGAATGCCTGCGCTCAGTCTGTTCTCGTTGCATGCGTTATTATTATTCTTGAATATTATCAGCCTATTTATGTCCATAGCTGGAGGAAGGCGATTCCCATAATCTTTTGGCTATAAGGGAGGGTCCATATACGTTCATAGCATGTGTTGTTAGTACTATGTTAATTAAGTACTGAGTACATAAATTATTACACTTGCGAGCTTAGACGGATGTTATTACATTATTGCGTTTCAATTGTGTGTTTTCATTTTGGCCTCACGTAAATCCATGGCATATTGCAGAGTAATTTAGCAATAAATTTATAAATTAATAATTTATAATGTATACTTCAATTTCATGTTTTCAGTTTTAACCTTAAGTACATTTACGATATAATTACAAAAATGCAATTGCAGCTAAAAGCCCATAAATAATTGGACAATGTAAACTTACGTGTTCTACTAATTTATTACCGGTTTTAATAAGGTTTTTATGAAAGATTTGCAGCAGGGCGCGAAAAATACCCGAGGAATACGCAGTGCGCGAGGTTATATATGTACCAATAGTTGTTTGGAGATTTTGGTGTGGGATGATTGCGATTGTCTGCAAAAATGTATTTTGAATTAGGAGGAAAGCTGGAGTCGTTGCCACCAAACATTACTATCGCGCAAGTAGAATCATGTATCCACGTCTCTTAATAATTAAGAACGATTTTATTTTAAAGTTTGCTTTCAGGATTGCTCTCACAAGTCGTCTTGGTTACAAAAATTCAATCAAGAAAGGAAGATGAGAAATGTATTAAATAACGCTTACTTCGAACAAAGATGCCAGTTTTCACTCAAAGCTATCCATCTACGCCTGAAAACAGAAATAAATCCATTCTAACCCAAATACTACACACGCACACATTGATTTTCCAGATCTCGCGCTAGGCTTAAGTATGCGAGACGGTAGGACCTGGCTCATTTACCACCTCGTCAGATCTACAGCAGCTACCGCCTGTGCTCTGCCCATTTCACCAGCAGAGACTACGCAGACCCTGGACAGACAAGGCGGCTAAGATGTGCTGTGCCAACAGTTTCCATCTTTGTTGATGGGCAGACACACGTCGAAAGTCCAGGTGGGAATACTGTAAAGTCATCATACAACAGCACAAACTTTCATGCCTCTACATCTATTTACAGAAATGTCTTAATACTCAATATGTGTACCTGTCCGAGTTATCATGACTCAGTATTTTTAAGATTCTCGCGCAGATTACACCAACAATACCAACGCATGGTGTACACAGCATCCATGGATTCGCCGGCATGATTTTGCTGGTAGATATAACTAGCTAAGTAAAAAATTTGCTGGCTTCACAATCGTTAAATTTAGAGCAAACGTCTCACTCAGAACGCTCTACATGTAACCTCCTCGATTCTGATTCAGTTGTCCCTGCTATTTTACCCGTGGCGCAGCGTTTTACAGGAAAAGGCGAAAATGACCTCATAACTTGAGAGAGTACTCCATGTGGCGCGTTATCAGCTATTTCGCACATGGCGAGTGAGTAGCGGCCAACTTGGTGTCGCTGTTAAAACAATTGCGCGATAGCTCTGACAGTGGGAGCAACAGAACTGGCCTTTTAGAAATATATATATATTCTATGACACCCTAGTTCAAAGCCGCTTTTAAAATTAAGAATCCAAAAGGTACTTTATTTTTATTAGCTTTATTATTACAAAGTTACTTTTATTTTCAATGGGCCAAATAGGTGTAATTGGCAAGAATTCGGTTACGCGCTAGGTCATCACGGGCACCACGATGTTAACCTGTTCTACGCACATCACATTAAGATTTTTAAAATATTGGTTTAGGATAGTTGGGACACCCATATGTTTAGTGAGGGACACATAGCGTTCAATTTTTGTGTGTTTACACTTTTTTATTACTCGTACTGAGACATAATACGCGAGGAGACCAAATAATAGTGAGAAAACGCCCTGAGTGATTGTAATTGCAAATATTTAATGTGACGCCTAATACCAGCTGTATGTATGTCACGCTGAAATCTGTGCTCCGCCAATTTCTCTTCACAGGCTCTCCTCGTCCCGCGAACACCACTGCAATGCCCGCTCAAAGCGTCGATGAAGAAGTTCAACAGACTGAGCCCTCATGTACGCAAATTGTATTGCTCTCTAAGCTCTTTAAAACTATTCCAGATAAATTAATGCCCTGCAGCTATCGTTTTAATGTCACGTACCATTTAACAGATCCTAAAGTGCACTATGGTGTCAGCTGGGCGAGCTAGTTCATTGCTAGGGGACGAGAACCAGAGCGATGTATACCGAAAGGCAGGACGAGACGAGTGCTTGTCCGATCCTTTTCTTGCTTGTTTGTTGCCTCCTAAGAGAGATTAGTGCCCCGCCGCGGTGGTCTAGTAGTTATGGCGCTCGACTGCTGACCCGCAGGTCGCGGGTTCGCATCCCGGCCGCAGCGGCTGCATTTTCGATGGAGGCGAAAATGTTTGAGGCCCGCGTGCTTAGGTTTAGGTGCCCGTTAAAGAACCCCAGGTGGTCAATATTTCCGGAGCCCTCCACGACGGCGTCCCTCATAATCATATCGTGGTTTTGGAACGTTAAACCCCAGATATTATTATTATTATTATTATAAGAGAGATTAGTGTTTTTTAAAGAAGACTATGAATTCGTTGTCTTTTTCCTATACATACCATTTTAAACGTATAACCAATAATGTTTGTTAACAAGGAGTATGCTAATGATTAGGAAAAATTTGTTGACGCTTCATGTTGCCCACGATGCTTATACATGCCATTAGTAGGCTCAATGCCCAGCAGTGTGCTTATCAGAGGCCTGTTCCCAATGCCCCAAGTTTGAATAAGTGAAGGATCGAGAACTAAATATGACCAACTGATTACTCATGGAAGTAATCACTTCAATTTTAAAAGCCGCTAGAACTTTTACTAGGTTTAAAGATCATGGTCAGCTTTCACAAAAACACAGTATAAATGAGCTTTTTTTTTCTATATCTTTCAGGTTCCAATCCAGCGGGTCGACAACACAAGCCTTCTAGGTGCTCGCCCCGGACAGCCAGAAAAATGAAGAACCTGGAGAAGATAAATTCAAGGCTTCGGAAGGCACTGTCAAGAATTGGCAAGAGAAAGGTTAAAAAGCTTTCCCAGTCCGAGGCGTTGAATGCTATCAGGCCCTACGTCCGCAAGACATTCTTTAGACTGCTTGAGACTCAAGTTAAAATTAATGGCGTGAAACGTAGAGGACGGAGGTGGTCGCCCGAGCACCGCCAGTTCGCTTTAAAATTATACTTTCATGGTCCGAAAGCGTACAGACATCTGTCAAGACTGCTTGACATGCCAACTGTGAGGTCGCTAAAGCAGTGGTTATCAAATATTCCGATGACTTCCGGAGTTATTCCAACCGCTATTGAAGCCCTCAAAGAAGCTACCCGAAATTGGCATTTAACAGATCGTGCGTACACATTAATATTTGACGAAATGTCCTTGAAGGAACATCTGCAGTATGATGCAAAGCATGACATTGTGATGGGATTCTCCGATGACGGTAGGCAAAGAACACCAGCCATGGCAAATTCAGCGCTCCTGATACTTGTGGCAGGCATTTCAAAAACGTGGATTCAGCCTGTTGCTTACACAGTATCAAGGACCAAAACGCCCGCAGATACTCTTCATCATCTGATCATAACATTAATCAAGCAGCTGCAGGGAGCCCGGTTGTTTGTGAAGGCGCTCATCTGCGACCAGGGGGGAAGCAACATCACTTTGGCAAGTAAGCTAGGTGTGACGCCTGAAGAGCCGTTTTTGTGCTTGAAGGCCGCAAGATTTATTTCCTATATGACACACCACACTTACTTAAATGCACAAGGAATAATCTCCGCGCACCTCACAAGCTCCATATCGGGCAAGAAATTGTGGATTGGTCTTTCATTACGCAACTATACGAAAGCTCGCATCCTCTCAAACTCAAATGGGCGAAGAAACTAACCGACAACCACATTTACCGGAAGCCTTTCAATAACATGAAAGTTAAATATGCCAGCCAGGTGATGAGCAAATCGGTCTCAGTGGCCATTGATGTATTCATTGCTTTTGGCGTGTTGCCGGCATCCGCCAAACCAACAGCTGATTTTCTCGAGAAGATAGATAAGTTATTCGACTGTCTGAATAGCTCTTCATAAAAAATCCAGTGACAAGTTACGTTATGCAATTTCGGAAGGGTCCGAACACCTAGTCTTTTTGCGGGAGTGCCTGTCATGGGTTGAAAGGTGGAAATTTGACGGGCCTCGGCAACCACACACAGTTGAGGCATGGAAGGTCACCTTAAAGGCTATCCTTCTCCTCTGGGACGACCTCTTCCAAGATTTTGATTTTCGTGTCCTCTTGACTCGCTGGCTACAGCAGGACCCCCTGAAGAACCTTTTCGGGCTTCTTAGGTTAAAGCATGGCTGCAATGACAACCCAAATGTGCTTCAGTTCACATCAGGTCTGAAACACATTTCTGTTGGCAAACTGGTTGCCCTTTTTTCAGAAGTAACAGGATCGCAGCACTGTGTTGGCACAAATGTCAGAGCCACCTCATTCGCTTCCTACTACTTGTGATGCAGCACCAACAGTCGATATGCTTCCTGATGAGGAACAGCCCGTTAGCCATGATATAGTAGAGGATAACGTTCTCTACTATGTTGGGGGATATCTCGTACGGCAATTTTTGTTGCACAGGCCTCCACACTGTGTGTGCAACACCCTTTTGAAGAATGCCGACCGCCAGCTTTGTGCATCACACCAGTATTTTGCTATGTTTAAGGCAAGCAACATCTCCTCAGATTTATTTGGCAATGTAACAATGCCTTCGGACGACTGCTTTAAGGATATTAAGGCCATGTAAGCTTGCTTTTTGGAATATATCGGTGTTGTGGCGCACCTGCCTAATGTGAGTGTAGTTTTGGCAGGCATTTTGCACAGTTGTATGGGAAGGCAAAAATTCTGCTCTGAAGAATGCAAGAAAGCCTTTGTGCACCTCTTTGCAAGGATTCGCCTGTTGTGGCATATTCGCTTCGTGAACATCTCCTTGGCTAAACAACGCACCAGAAAATCTGCTGCATCACGAAAAATGCGGAAGTTTTTGTAACTTTTAGGATTCTGTTTGCATATTTGAGGTCTTGAAAAACTGAGCGCTCAGAAAACACGGACGACAAAAAGACACACATATGCGCAAAAGTAGGCGCTACTTCCATATTTTTGAGGCACCGCTACTTCTATAGCTGAGGTCACCATTTTCTGCCTCTGTAGCGGACATGTGTGTGTACTATTTATCTGCTTTTATTTTGTTTTTGTTTTTTTCATGAAGCAATATAGGTATGTTACGCTGAAGAAAGCATAAACCCTTCGTGTTATTTTATGAGAACACTCTATAGTGGCTTCAGTATTTTGTAAATTTTTGCTTAAGCTTCTATAAAAAACCTGATGCTGAATAGAAAATGTAGCAATGTCTAACTCCGGTACCTTATGGTTTTTGTGTCATTTCCTCTTGCATCCTAAGTGTGCGGTGTGCCGTATTATCTTGTCCCACTCATGGGATGATTTTATATCAGGATACGTGCTGTGAACTTGTGTATAGTTACTACTGTTTTTCTTTGTCTATGTATATACGTATGTGCGGCAATGTGCACTGGATTGATACTAGGTTATTAGCATGCTGGCATGTGCGGTCCACTTTTATATGCGACCAAAAACGTAAAACATTCAAGTTGTATTTGTACTGCATAAACCGTACGTTTAGGCAATAAAACATTCAAACAAACTCTGCTCTTTATTCTTGTCTAATTTATGTTTACACGTAAAAAAAACAACGTCTTACTTAGAATAAGTAGTGCACAAATAGGTGGATGGGCAGACCATCAATTAGAACGCAATGATGGCCGTTTTCATCATGTGGTGGGTTGCGCAACAGGAAGAAGGTCGCGTGCTCGCCATCTGAATACCTTCCACTCGCTCAATTTGGCTTGCTGGTGCATCCCAATTGAATTTGGCGCTAAATCCCCCCCCCCCTCGCTATTCGGATCCTCAGTCCTCATCAAGATGGCGTCCCCCAGTGCATGTCTGTAATGCGCCGCCATGTTTTCGTACCGCCCCCAAACACCAGGCGTTCGTCCGGCGCTGGGAGCGAATATCGCGTTCCATGGAGGGTATAGGAAGTTTCACTCCCCTGGCCCAGCTACCGGGAAGTAGTTTTGAGGGAGGGAGGGAGCAAACCAGCAGCCGTGACTCACGCTAGTCACCTAGTCAGCAGCCAGGTGCAGGTTTCAGAAGGAATGTCTGAACAGGTCATCATCACCGGTGACTCAAATTTAGTCCGATGCGCAGCGGCAATCAAAGAAAGGGTGAAAGGCGACAAGAGAGTTGCGATAGGGACGTTCCCAGGACAAACGCTGGGGACAGTAATGAGTCAAGCGGGTGAACAACTCGCAGCTAAAGCTAACAATCGTAACCTCGTTGTAATTGCGGGAGGGTTAAATGACGTCCTGAAAAAAGAATCGTCAGGACTAGCGACGACCTTGGCGAAAGGGGTGGATGACATGCGCACCGTGTCCCCCCAGGTGCAAATTGTAGTATGCACAGTACCGGAAGTACCAGTACGCAACGTCAACCTGCAAAGAGCGGTTGTCGACGCAAACAAAGAGATATGGCGAATTAGTCGAGAGAAGGGTTTCGAGGTAGTGGATTTAAACAGGGAAGTGCACAGGTGGGGTGGATTCCAAAGAGACAAGATTCATTTCGATAAGAGGCTTGGACACGAGGTGGGCTGGCGACTGGCAGGACGCGCAGTAGCTTTTTTGGGGGGCTCACGGGCCCTTCGGAGTCCGGGGTAGCTCGTAACAGGGAAAACAACCAGGAGGACGCTTTGACAGGTAGAATTGCGAAAAACCAGAAAAAAGGTAAAAGAAAAAGGAAAAAGGCGCGTGTTGCAATTAGTTACATAAACAGGCAGGGTGGCAGAAAGAAGGCAAAATGGTTAGAGATTGAGGAGCGGTTAAACAAAGTACAGATAGGCGTGTATGCGGTTACAGAAACACACCTTAGAGACTTGGAAGAGCCACCACATATTAAAAATTATGTTTGGGAAGGGTGTAACAGGACCATATCGGAAAGGAAAGGTGGGGGTGTAGGAATGCTAAGTCACCGCGGAGCCAAATGGGTTAGAGTGAAACAGACGTGTTCAGAGCACCTCTGGGTTCTGGGCACAGTAGGTGGAAAGGAAACGTGGCTAGGGGTAGCCTACTTGTGGACGGGGAATAACTGCAGAGAAAAGAATCAGGAGATAGTGGATTGCATGAGTGCGGATATTAAGGAATTTGGTAATGGGGCCGAAATCATCCTTCTAGGGGACATGAATGCCCACATACATGACCTTGACGGATATTCAGACACCAATGGGAAGTTATTACTAGATCTTTGCGAGCAACATAGTCTGGAGATAGTTAACACGGGGCCTAAATGTGACGGCCAGATCACATGGGAAGTCGGAAACAAGCAATCAAGTATTGATTATTGTCTCATGACTGAAGGAATTTACCACAAACTGACAGAAATGAGGATAGACGAGGAAGGCATTAACAGCTTGGGTAGTGATCATAAACGAATAACATTACAAATGGGATACGAAACTAAAAATATGAGCATGGAATCAAAGTCTGGCAGCTCGTATTTAAATGACAAACAAATAATAAATATAGCCGCAAGAGTCGAGGAAGAAGTAGGCGAAATACCAGGCAAGGACTGGGAGTATAGTGAGCTGTTACATCTAATGACGAAGGAGATAGGGAAAGAGAAGAAAACTGTTTGCTGGAAAGGAAAAAGGAAGCCAAAAAGTTGGTGGAACAAGGAAATCCGGGAGGCGATCGAGAAGCGACGCGAAGCATCACGGGAGCATAGAAAGGCAAAAAAGGAGAAGCGGCCGCAGGACGAAGTAAAAAAAAAAATATGGGAAATATATTTGGAGAAAAAATCCCTTGTACAGAAATTGGTAGAGGCAAAAATTAAAGGTGAAAGTGAACGCTGGATGACAGAGATACACGAAAAAAAGGAGGCCGCGCCTAGGATTTTTTGGAGCCACATAAAGGCGCTAGGTAGGAAGTCTGTCACAACGCAACAACATATTCTAGATGAAGGAGGAAATCAATTGGAAGGGTACGAAGCGCTAGGTTACATCCAAAAGGTAACAGCCGATTCGTTTCAAAAGAGCGTCCAGGGGATCTCCCCGGTGAGTAAACGTGTGGCGGAGAAAGCAACAGAGGAAGAGCTAGTACTTGATAATTTCAACTGGAAAAAGGCCGAAGGAAAAATTCCAAAGCGCACTGCCGCGGGTTTAGATGGGATTCCCGTTAGCCTCATTAACGAACTAGGACATAACACTAAAGAAGCATTGTTAAAAGCAGTAGAAAAAAGCTTAAAGGACGGACAAATACCGGACAGTTGGCGACAAAGTAGAATGAACTTAATCTATAAAGGCAAGGGAGAAAAGGACAAGATTCGCTCGTATAGACCACTAACCATTACATCGGTACTATACAGGTTGGCGATGCAAGCAGTAAAAATGAAAATAGAAACATGGGCCGAACATAACGATATTTTGGGAGAACTTCAGAACGGATTTCGAGTCGACAGGCGGTTAGACGATAACCTGTTTGTTCTCACTCAGTGTATAGAAATATCTAAAATAGAGAATAGGCCCTTGTACGTGGCTTTTCTAGACATCACTGGGGCATACGACAACGTTAATCAGGAAATTTTGTGGGATATATTGAAAGGAATGGGCATGGGCGACGACTGTATACAGCTTTTGAGGGAGATATACCGAGAAAATACAGTTTGCATAGAGTGGGAAGGAATGCGTAGCAAAGAGAACGTTGAGGTTAGCAGGGGTCTGAGACAGGGATGTCCTTTGTCCCCACTGTTATTCATGCTGTACATGGTGAGTATGGAAAAAGCGCTAGAAGGTAGCAACATTGGTTTTAATCTGTCACACAAACAGGGCGGCATGATGATTGAGCAGAAGCTTCCAGGTTTATTTTATGCGGACGATATCGTCTTATTTGCGGACAGTCGAGATGATATACAGCAGCTGGCGAATATATGCGGAAGGGAAGGTGAAGCTCTTGGACTAGGATTCAGTGTAACGAAGTGTGGATTGATGGTATTCAATGATCCCTGTGATCAGACGGTGTCCATACAAGGCCAAGAAATACCGAGGGTAAGTGAATACAAGTACCTTGGAGTATGGGTAAATGAGAGTGATAGATACATGGAGGTACAGGAAAAAGCCTCGGCAGCAAAAGGAAAGAGGAATGCGGCAATAATGAAGCACAGAGCGTTGTGGGGATACAATAGGTATGAGGTGCTTCGAGGTCAGTGGAAGGGTGTAATGGTTCCAGGGCTTACTTTTGGGAACTCAGTGGTGTGCATGAGGGCAGAGGTGCAATCGGGAATGGATGTAAATCAAAGGACTGTGGGACGCCTCGCGTTGGGTGCTCACGGGAAGACGACAAACGAGGCTGTAAAGGGCGATATGGGGTGGGCAGGTTTTGAGGCGAGGGAAGCGCAGAGCAAAATAAGGTTCGAAGAAAGGCTAAGAAATATGAAGGAGAGTAGATGGGCAGAGAAGGTGTTCCGTTATTTGTATAGGAAGAGCGTGGACACACAGTGGAGAAAAAGAACTACAAGACTCACTAGTAAATATACGGCTGGTATTGTGAGCCATATGTCAACAAAGAGCGTTAAGGGAAAAGTCAGGGAGGCGGAGAGGATTTACTGGATGGCAGCTATGGAGAAAAAACCGGCTTTGAGTAACTACCGAAAGGGCAAAAATGAAATAAGGAGGGAGGCATTTTACGATAATTCAAGGGGAAGCGCTTTACTGTTTGAAGCGAGATCGGGTTGCCTTAGAACGCGTAGTTATAAAGCAAGATTCAGTAAAGAAGAAGAACAATGCACATGCTGCGGGAAAGATAAGGAAACGGCGGAGCATGTTCTGATTGAATGTGGAGATATCCACCCAGGTGTACGTTTGGGCACGAGCCTACAGGAAGCCTTGGGTTTTAGGGACAACAATGGAAAGCTGAACACACCCGCGATTGAAATAAGTAAGAGACGGTTAGAGTATTGGTGGCAGAAAATTAGAGAGAAAGGACAAAAATAAATATTGGAAAAATAAAATATGGACAGTGTGCCGTAAATGGCAGAGAACTTAAGCTGAAAATTTACCTTTTTTCCATTAAGATAGAATTTATCGAAGTAGAGGCATTAGGCCAACATAAAAAAAAAGAAAAAAGGGTTTTTTTTTTTGTCGAGCCTGGTGGCATACTTGTCACCACCCCGTTATAAAGGGGACGCTCATAGCATCCATCCATCCATCCATCCATGCGGATTGTGGTGGACGTCTGCGAAAGCAGTATTCCGTATCTTTACACGCGCTATGAAAGTGGGACGGCTTCTTGCTCTCCCATAGTAGGGTACGACGTACTCTTAATCGTTACACTTTTATAACGCACAGCTGTAGCTGTGTTAGTTAATGCATAAAGTTAGAGTTCAGTGGGGCTGGCAAGGCCTTCACAATTCAGGACTACGACAGATTCCCTTGTCCGCTGACTGGAAGAGTAACGATCGAAATATCATTCCTCTTCACGGTTTTAACTAATGTGGCTAGTGTTACGCCGGTGGCGAGTCGAACAAAGAATCGCTAGGAACAGACTCTCTTCCAGTTTCTATGGAGCGGTTCATGTATTTATTTACGTGGGGAGCCGGTGCTGAAGTTGCCCAGAGATCGGATGGGACTAGAGTCCCCGACCTGAGGCTCATGGCCAGAGCGCTTCACGCAAGATGGACCCGTGTAGCTTTAGACTTGGAGATGACACTCACTCGAAGCTTCGCGTCGTTCTTCCTTAGCACGCGCTTGCGGCTGTTCTCGACGGGCGCCCTCTCTCACTGCGTGCCCCGTGCGGGAACCCCGTCAGCTTTTTAGGCGAGTGCGGCTAAAACACTCGCGGAGATTCAGCGTGTCGATCCAGAGTGTGACGTAGTCGAGGTGCGACTCCAGGATTTAGTCAGCCTCATAACCCCGCCTCTATCCGAGTACAAGATGTTTGACCTGTCCCGGCACAAGCCGAACTGACATCTCATCTCTGTCAGCTTTCTCGACACCAGGCGGGCTTGTTTTATGTACCGTCTGTCAAGGCGGTGTCTAGAGGGCACTCTGGCACCACTATCGTTCAGTGACCTGGGTAATGATAAGGAGTAAACAAACTAGCGTGGTCTTAGTATAGAGAAATGTACTTTCGTATAGAGTGGCCGCTTGAGCCTTTTCGCGGCCGAGCAAGAAAGGCTCTGACCAACAGCTAGATTGCGTGCTATTGCTCGGCTTCAGCCCCTCTTTTGCTAAAGAAGGAAAACACGTTGAACAGTCATTACTAGCTCTAATGTGTGCAGATGATGTAGTATTAATAGCTGACAACAAGGAAGCTCAGCAGGTATAATTGACATCTGCGGTAATGAGGGGGATAGGTTAAACATAAAGTTCCATACTAAAAAATTGGCAATGATGATTTTCAAGGAAAACAAAGGCAGTGAGCATAAGATACAGGAAGTCAGGCTAGAGATAGTGGATAAATACAAATATCATGGCATATGGATAAACAACGTGGCTGAGTACCTAAGATACGTAATGACTAATGACACCAGAAATGCAGCTGTAATGAAAAAAAAAGGCGGCACTGTGGAACTACAATAGGTGTGACGTTGTGCGAGGGATTACGAAAAGCGTGACGATCCCAGGTCGATTGTGGAGTAGCCAGTTCGAAATCCTATTTGTTATCTGGTTGATTGAATTCTAATCATTTCTTTATTCTGTTAGCAATAACCTTTGTAAATAGCTTGTATGCGACGGAGAGCATGCAGATATCCGCCTGTAATTCTTGAAGTTCGTGTCACCTTCTTTCTTATGTATTAAGATGATGTTAGCATTGTTCCAAGATTGTGGTACCTTCCCTTGTCAGCAGACACTTCGTAAACAGGGTGGCTAGTTTTTCTAACATAATCTGTCCTCCGTCTTTCAGAATATGTGGTGTTACCTGATCCTCACCAGCAGTTCTGCCTGCCACCACTTTACATAACCTTGATATATTACGAGGAGGCATTTGATTCAGTAGAAATATCAGCAGTCATGAAGACATTGCGGAATCAGGGCGTCGACTAAGCATGTATAAACATCCTGGAAGACGTCCATAGAGATTCAACTGCCACCATGGTGCTCCATAAAGAAAGCTACAGAATATTAATCAAGAAGGGTGTATGGCAAGGGGATACAATCTCCCATATGCTGTGTACCGTGTGCTTACGGGAGGTTTTTCGAGGCTTCGATTGGGGGGAGTTAGGGATAAGTGTTATTGGTGACTACATTAGTAACCTGCGCTTCAACGATTACTCAGCATGTCTTAGTAACTAAGGGAACAAATTGCAACTCATGATTACTGATTTATACGAGGAGAGCAGAAAGGTAGGCCTTCAAATTCATTTGTAGTAAACGAAAGTACAGCACAACACACCGGAAGAGAACAGCGCTGCGAGATAGGTAATAGTGCAGTTGAAGTTGTAAAAGAATACGTCTACTTAGGACAGGCAACAACCGCGGACCCAAACCATCATATTGAAGTAACTAGAATAATAAGAATGGCGTGGAGCACATTCGGCAAGCACTGTCAAATCATGACTGGTAGATTGCCACTATCCCCCAAGAGGAAGGTATATCGCAGCTGCATCTTGCCGATACTTACTAAGCAGAAGCCTGGAGGCTTATATAGAGGGTTCGGCTTAAACTGAGTACGATGCAGCGAGCGATGGAAAGGAAAATGATAGGTGTAAGCTTAAGAGACAAAAAATAAAAACAGCAGAGTAGATCAGAGGACTTTAGAGCGATCCAGGCAGTACATACCATCAGTTATGTACTAAACCTGCTTCTTGTGCGATTGCAGGCTCCTTCCCATTGAGCTTCTGACGGCGCAACGAAGCGGCTTATCTACAAAAGGCTGAGTGTAAAGGGCGGGATAACCAGGTGCGGGACTCGATCAACCGGTGTACTTAGGTAGAACTACAGCTCATATACGAATGATCAAGCTCCAACAGCTCTTGCATCAAATGGCTGTTCTGGCAAACGACACATCTCGTTCATGCTATAAAAGCCCGGTTTATTCAGAGCCATAATCGCCCCAGAGCGATCCAGGCAGCACATAGCATCAGCTTAGGTACTAACGCCACCTCTTGTGTGATTGCAGGTACGTAAGCGTTTTTACGTTTATAGTGACGTCAACTTATAGCTCGTGGATCGTTCTGCAATGTTACATTATTACATTGTTGAATGAATTTCGCAATGAGTACGTGGAAACCCAATGAAATTACTTGGACTGGGTCTTGGCGACAAACCACCAAGCACCGTTGGGGACCTAGCCAAAGTTTTGGTCTACATGACTTCGAAGCTAGAAAGTATAACAACAATCATCAGATCACACATTCAGTGCTCAGTAGAAGACAACAAACAGTCTCAGATAGACATGCAGGAGATCAAGAGTTGCATGGATGTCATGAACACGACATTTGAAACATTGAGGACTAATGTACTCAATGCGCACCATGAACTATCAGAAGTGAAACAGCAGCAGGCTAGCATTAATGGGGATGTTTGCCAGCTACAGGGGGAAGTAAAAGGAATGCGACTATAGAAATAATCGAGCTCAAACAATACAGTCGTCGGAACAACTTGAAAGTAGAAATGTTCCTATGTTAGCAAATGAATCATTACCAGACATGATGCATAAATTAGCAACTTCCTTGAAAATGGAACTTTGGGCTGAAGACATCGATGTGGTGCTCCGTGTTCCGAATAAAAATAAAGCTGAACAGTACATTGTGGTAACATTTACCTCTATTGCAGTCCGAGAGAAAATGATCAGGAATGCCAAGAAAAAGAGATTATCTACATCCAAACTTGGCTTTCAAAACAATGAGCCTATATTCATCAAAGAACATCTCTGCCAAGAGAATAAGAATCTTCTAGCAAATGCATGCCAGAAGAGAATAGAGAAATTTGAAGTATGTTTGGGTATCACAGGCCAAAATTCTAATGTGGAAACCCGAATTTCCACTGTACTTCACATCACCTTTGTGGATGATTTCCGAAAGGTAGTTTAGCGGACTCTCGAATTTCGGATCACCCCACCAATTATGGCGTTTTCAATTCGTGAAGTCGAACGCAAATTTCGCGACACACAGTGCATATTCGAACTTCATTGCGACATTCGAAGTTTTCGTAGAAGCAAAGATATGCTGTGTGCATTTTTTGCACAGCATAGTTTTGCTTTTGATGTTATCGGTTTAACAAAAACTTGGCTTAGAGAAGGTAAGTACATCTTAATCCCCGGATACAGTCTTATAAGCGATTTTAGGGATGATAAATCACGTGGTGGTGGAGTGGTTTTACTAATGAAGTAGGCGTTCTCTTAGAAGGTACTCCCAGGTATTGAAATCAGTAACAGTTCAGTTGAATTTCTCTTTATTTGTTTATATTCAAGTGTGGGTGTTGGTATAATATACCGACCGCCAAGCTCGAGTCCGCCCACTTTTTATCGATCGTTGGAATCTATCCTTTGCACCCTTAGTACTAAGGGCTATGTTGTTGGCGATATTAATATTGACGTCGGCAAATACCTATATTCTGAATATATACACCAGCTGCAACCTAATGGCTTTAAGAATACAATCCGTGAACCTATACTAGATTTTTAACCAGTGCATATAAGACTACAAACCATGTTTTGTGCAACAATGGTGACATATTTTCTGGCGTATATAAGACGAGCCACTGCCATGTTTTTGCACTGTTACGGTATGCAAAAAATACTTTTGCTAAAAATAAGTACTCAGCAAATCGGAGAAATAATTATGAAAAACTTCATCACACAATTAAAGAAAAAGATTTCCAATATGTGTTTAACAGTGACACTCTTATCGAATGCGCAAGCTTTGCAACTACTTCCCCACAGATAGTATCTGATTACACAACATATAAACGAAGCAAATATACTCACTGCTATCAAAGAAAAGGATTGGTAGTACCGAAAATGGCATAAGCAGAAAGACAACACTTATTATTTGCGAAATTTTCGGATATCTTGTAATCGAGTAGTAGCTCTTACGCAGAGGTGGAAAAAAGAATACAAGGACTTACTATAACACAACAAGCACAGGGTAATTAAAAAAAGATTTGAGAGGTTTTAAAAGGAATAATGAATATCCCAAATCAAAAGCCGATCACCCATGAACATGTTCACACCAAGTGCACCGATACTTTCTATGCTTACTTTACTAGCATCGGTCCCAAGTTAGCTGACCATATTCCAGCGACTGAAAGCAATGTCGATTGCCGGGTCACTCGTACGGCGTTTTTCTTGAATGAAGTTGACGAACATACAGTAACCTCTATTATATCAGGTATGCTTTGTTACAAAGCTATTGGCCATGATGGAATTACCGCGAAAGCATTGAAAGACAATATGGATGCTCTGGTACCAGTACTCACGAAAATACTTATCGACTCAATAAGCCGAGGCATACACCCTCACATTTTAACAATCGCAAGAGCCTCTCCTATGTACAAAAGTGGCGATATCAATGAGCCCTGAAGCTATCGGCTTATCTCTCTCATTAGCATCCTAAATACTGTATTTGAGAGGGTCATCGTGGCTCAGCTGAAGCCGTACCGAAACGAAAACAAGCTTCTAACAGACTTTCAACATGGTTTCAGAACTAATACATCAACGTCATCAGCAGTGTTAGAATTAAACCAGAGTATATACACAGTTTTAGACAAGAACGAGCCGTCGGGATATTTTTAGATTAAAAAAAAAAAAGCATTCGACACGGTCTGTCGTTCTATACTTCTGAAAAAATTGCGAACGTATACAATGAAGCTTTTTTCAAGCTATCCTAATGGTCGAAAACAATTTGTCAGAATTGGTTCATTTGCTTCCCAATATTTCACTGCTGTTGTGGTAGTTTCGCAAATATCAGTGTAAGGGACCATGCTAATCTCGCTATACGTTAATGACCTCCCATCAGCACAAAAGTAATCAAAATCTGTTATTTATACCGATGGTACCACGCTATCATTGTCAGGAAAACTCCTCAGCGAATTTTAGAATACATTAAATAGCGAGTTATATAACATATCAGCATGGTTTGTATGTAATAAATTAACACTGAACCAAGACAAGACAAAATATGTATAGTATTCCGTTCTCGTAATACCAAGTGTGACACAACAGGCTTGCAAATTCAGCTAGTAGGTAGAACAATAGAACAACTAGGGAACATAAAATATTTAGGGGTATTATTGGACTGCAACTTGAACTGGAGACCACACATATCTAGTATATGCGCCCAATTAGCTTCTGCTTGCTTCCGGTAATCAAATGCAGAGAATTTTTAAAATCTTAGTATACTTAAAATTGTTTACTTTTCGATATTTCACTGCGTCACCATAGATTATTCTGAATCATGGTCTGGTACATTAAAAAAAACATACTCAGATTCTATGATTCACTTGCAGAAAAGGGCCTTACCTATTATGACATACACACGACCACCCAATGATAATAACTTGCTTTACAATCAGCTCGGTATGCTACCATTCTCCATGACTGGTGAAATAAAAGCGGCCGTTCTGATAATTAATATTTTACGTGGGAATTACTCGTTATCAACAATTGTGTTCGTTACACCTAATATCAACCCAAGGAACGCAACAAATATTAATTTCAACCTGCCAGTTTCTGGGAACGCGTACGGCCAACGACTGCTCGAGTTTCATGGCACCAAAATTTGGAACGCAGTACCCCATGAAATAAAAAGAGCTAATCGTTTCACGCCTGCTGTGAACAAATTGTACCTCTCAAAAATTACCTGATTTTCTTCAATTTACTTCTGTGGTGTCTCGTATTGCGCCAAATTATGTTTTTTTTTCGGAGTTATTATAGAATGCACTCTATGCTTTTATTTGATGTTGAGTTTTTGTATATTACCTCCCCATTAGGATGTTGTGCCTGAGAATTAAATAAGCGCATGATGTTGTAGCTGCTATATGTATATTGATTATGGGCCTACACTAGCTTCTGGCTACTGGCCCAGCAGTTATTTGTTCAAGGAAAAAATATCGGTGTTAAGGATATGATAGTTCAAATCAAGAAGATAAAATGATTACCGCTGGTCATTAAAGGTAACTGACTGGATTCCCAGATAAGGAAAGCGGGTTGCAGGGACACAAAAATTTATGTGGGCATATGAAATTAGGAAGTTTGCGGGTATAAAGTGGCAGCAGAAAGCACAGGATCGGGTTGAGGGGTCGAACACGGGAGAGGCCTTTATCCTGCAGTGGACGTAGTCGGGCTGCGGCTAATGATGATGATAGTCTCCAATTTGGAGTTCGGCAATGCGGTCTTGTCCATAAAATCCTTGGTGCGCTAATGTATATACCTCTGATTCCCCGTTCTAAGCGGAGCCGTCCTTGACTTAATTGTGAAAGGCACTCCGCCCCGACGAAGACTATGCCATCTACACTAAACAGGCTTAACGATTCACAATGTGCCTTCTCCGATCGGGCGGGTCGCCGCAATGATGCGTTTTCAAAGGCTAGTTCATTGAATAGTGCGACGAGAGGAGGCCGTTGCTCCAAATGGCCACGACACTTTTCTCGTTTACTGCATTTTACTGCGATGCCTTTACTTTACTGACTCTCTTCAAAAGCATACGCATGGGGATGTTGGGGGGGGGGGGGGGGCTTAGATATACATGTACGACTTAGATATACATGTACAGCCACGGCCATGTCTGTGTAGAGTGTTCGAGCAGCCGATTTTCGCTCTGCGGGCCGAAATCCTGAGGCAGTTTCGGGCTGTGAAGTGGTGTATCAGGAGCATGTGCGGCCTAGTTGTCAGGCTGACCACGTCGCAGCCTGATACTGCCCCAAAGTTTCGCCCCGCAGAGCAAAAACCGGCTGTTCGCGTGCTCTACACAGACGTGGCCGCGACTGAACAGGCTGTTTCATACCTGGGGGAAATCACGGAGCGCCCAGCTGGCATCGCGCGCCGGCCACAGCTTACGCGTGCGCAGACACTTCAAGGGTGTAGAGCTGAACCGCGCCGTCCGCATTGTCAGTCAGCGCACAAGCGGGAGCTGGACCAATACTCAGCACTAATCATTTTCAGGAGATAATCTGCACCGCAAGATGGGATACGAAGAAACAAAGAACGACAAACTCGCGCGGGCTTTCTTTTTTCGTGTCCCGTCTTGCGGCATGGCTTTTTTTCAGATGTTCCCGTACCGTTAACTTGCCCAGCTTTCAACGCTTGTCGACACTAAACATTCTGCAATGCCACCTCCCAGCCCTTATTCGTGTTAATGGGGCACTAGAAACAGTATTTAACAGCAAAACTTGTTTTCTCTATCGAAACATTATGGTACTGTGTGCGTTCACGAATGTTTCTTCATTATGAGGAAGACGCAATAATGAGCATGCACCATGCGCGGTCTTTGCATGTCACTTTATATAAAACAAAGCACCTGCAGTGGTGACTACTGAGCAGTTGAGCGTGTTTAACGACACAAAAACGAATGCATTCATGAATGATTTAGGATAGAACAACCACCTGGACGTGCTTATTCTCGACGATATTTGATCGCCACCGAAGGGACTCGCGGTGCCAAAATGCACTCGTGACGCTTCCAAGTGCATGACCCCAGCGGTAGCGACGATAACGCTCATTCTAGACGGCAGTAAATGTATGGTGTCAACCCGCCGCGGTGGTCTAGTGGCTAAGGTACTCGGCTGCTAACCCCCAGGTCGCGGGTTTGAATCCCGGCTGCCGCGGCTGCATTTCCGATGGTGGCGAAAATGTTGTAGGCCCGTGTGCTCAGATTTTGGTGCACGTCAAAGAACCCCAGGTGGTCGAAATTTCCGGAGCCCTCCACTACGGCGTCTCAAATAAACATATGATGGTTTCGGGACGTTAAACCCCACATATCAATCAATATATGGTGTGTTCGGCCGCAGCACGTCGCCTTCGTTGACAATACGGGCGTACAAGATCCGGATTGAGCTGAATAAAACGGTGGCTTGTCTGCCTTACGTTTTTCAGTCTTTTTTTCGGAAAACAGCAGTGCTGTGTTTGCCTGGTTTACCATGCCCCGTATACCAAGAAAAGAGCGACTTGAACTCTCTTGTAAAAAAATATATATATATTTAGAAGCTGGCTAGCGAGTCTTGTGGTAATCAAATGTGCTCGTAATGAGACACGTTCCGGCTTTTTCCTCAACTAAAATATTACTGAGTTTGTCCTTATTTGTTTTATTGTGTTAAGCCATTGCTGCAGCGCAACTCTTACTGTTGAGTGTTTTTTTTTATTGAAGTCAAATCAAGTGAACGCACTTTGCGTACTAATTGTCACGTCTTACTCGTCCAAGGGTACTGTGGTGCACACACACAGAAATATTTATGAACGCACACAGCACCACGGCGTTTTGAGGGAGCAAACGGGGTATGCTGTCAAATTGTGGTTCTCAAATGAAGGCTTAGGGGTTAGTGTGGCACGACGTGTAATGCAGATTATCGGCCCAGTTCCTGCACTAACAACAATATCCGCGCGCTGGGCAGCAATGCGGCAAGCAAGAGCCGCCGTAACAAACGACGGGGTTAAAAACTACATCTTGAATTATCTGCGCACGCGCGAGCTGCTGATAGCGTGTAGTTGCAGCGTTGGCCGCATCACTACAATGGCTAGAGTAGCATCATGGTGCCACGCACTTCGAGATTTTCCCTAAGTGTGAAACAGCCTGTACAGAGTTTGCTCGAATTACCGCCAATAGTCGCGTCACAGAAAAAGCTAATGTCTGTGCCCCCCCCCCCCCCCCCCCCCCCTTTCTGAAAAAAAAAAATTTGGCTACACCCCTGACAGCTCATGATTACTGAACTGGACTGATTGATTGTGGGGTTTAACGTCCCAAAACCACCATATGATTATGAGAGACTTCGTAGTGAACTGGACGGAAAGCAGGCGAGTAGAATAAAAGTGACGGTTGCAACAGCCTAAACTAATGTGCAACAGGATCGGCCATGGTTTCGGCAGAGAACAGAGCTTTGCGATAGGTGGCGAAACGAAGTTGTTAAAGAATATGTTATAAGTAGCCATTCTCTGCCCATCATCGTTCATAGAAAATATCAATAATCACTTTTTATGTTAAATCTTTGGCTTCTATGTTTTGTGTTTATAATTACCCACCCCTTATGCTATACCCCCTCGCGGGTCTTTAAGGAAATAAAATGAAATTAAATATATCACATGCAGGTCGCAACCATGTTGCCGAACAATAACTTTATAGAACAATACATTTGGCAAGCATTAATTTTTCATCTCTCATAAGGGATTTACAGCGTCAGTTTTTATGAGAGGGAACACGGGAGCACGTGACCTGCATGCTCGCTCTGGCGGCTGCTGGCAGCGTGTTCAAGCGGGAGCGATAGCAACCGCAGCCTTTTTTGAAGATTACACCCTTCAAGGTGATTACCGGCTCTTGCGTAATCGCCTTTATGGGGAAGGGGGTTGCAATCTTGCCAGCGGTTCCATATCAGCAATGACGGCTTATTTTGCTCGCCCCGAGATGACGCGAGAAGAGACTATGGTTGCAATCGCTCCCGTTTGAGCACGCTGCCAGCAGCCGCCGGAGCATGCAGGCCACGCGCTCTCGTGTTCCCTTTCATAAAAATTGACACTGTACATATCTTACCGGTATGGAACAGAAACCTGGAGGCTAAGAGGGTCCATCTTAAGTTGAGGGCGACTCAGCAAGCGATTGAACGAAAAATGAGAAGGGTAGTCTTATGTATGAGACAAGAGAATAGAGCGAGCCAGTTCAACGGGGACGTTAAGGTCATCATTGTTGAAATTACGGAGGAAGGAAAGTTAAGAGAGGGCATGCCCAGCCGGCGCGCTGCGTGAAAAGTGTGGCGAAAATGACTTCATGGCGGCCATATTCACTGGGCACAATGGCGGCGTTGCTATGGTTACGTGTTGCGCAGTGGAGCTGGTCTAGCAGTGAGCGGCCACGGCTGGCGGCGGCATGTGTGCCTCCCGAGGTCTCGTGCTGAACCGTGGCGGACAATATCCGTGCTCTACGCCACGTTATTGGTTACGCAGTGTTCTCCTGGCAGTTACTGTACTCTTAGCAACGTTTACAAATCCCTTTGTCCATCACTGGGTTTCAACAGTGCATAGAACGAGTGCATATCCATGTGACGTGCGGCAGATGACGTGGATGAAGCAGTTAGTGTTCAGAGAAATTGCGTTGGGCACCATGACGAAGCTGAACGACGACGAACGCCTTGAGGTCAGTGACGGTTGGGCAGTGCTCCTGCTTGTGACAACGGACGAGGCTGTTGAGCCCGGCAAGACGCAATGAGGACCATGTGCACATACGTAGTTTCGTGTGGCGTGTGTACAGTAACAACTTGCATGTACGTATTAAAACAACTTTTCTGTTCCGCTTCGTATACTCTCCCCCAGCATTGCACGTCATCTCAAAGTAACAGCAATCGCGTTCAAGTGTCACTTGGACCACGCTCAAAGTCACCATGGTCGCAGAATGCTGACGCCGGTGAGTTTCACGCGGAACACGGACACAGTGGGCGTACGCTGCGTCGGCCGCGTGGCGGAATGCAACCGTAGGAGGCGCACGACCGATCATGTTGTATGTACAGTGGCTGAATTAATCACGTGAAAACACTTGCCACTGTCAGTGCATCTAGCGCGCGTTCTCTTGTACTTGCTTCGTTGTCGGTGAGCTGTTACTCGCTGTTAATACTTGGACGAAATGATTTCGCCGAAGGTGTCGCGCTAGCTCAGAATGTTGAGCCCCGTTCCATTAGTTTCGGATCGCCACGACACGCTTGCTGCGCAGCTCACGTGCTTTCCGAGCCGGAGAGAAAGTCGTGCCTTCTGCTTTACATTCGGATGTAAACAAGAGAGGAGAATTTGCCCAGTCAATATGGCCGACTTCCGGCTTCATCGCTGCTTCATAACGAGTGATGTCAGGGCCTCTCCTACCTTTCCTTCCTCCGTGGTTGAAATCAAGAATAAATGGTCATGAGCGTGACACGTAGCTCGTAGGCAGGATAACCGCTGGTCATTGAGGGTAACTGCAGTGTCTACATTCTAAGAGAAGATGGTAGATGAAGACAGCACAAAGCACAGCTTTGCCCTTTGCCTTGCGCAGTGGGCGTAATCAGGCTGACGATGACTATAATGATGCTTTGTCAAATCGAGCTCCCAAAAGTTCCACCGCGGAACCACAGGTTGTACGGCACAAAGAGGGCGCAGCTGACTCTCTCTCACAGGGTCAGTCAATGCGTCCGAACGAGGTGTCTCAACTTGCCCAGCCGATAGGCCAACGAAAGCATGGGATCCAAAGGATGGGAAACAGCACAGGACGTGCGTTTAGGCGTAATGTTTATAAAACTAAACATAGTTTTAAGCGTTCTGATTTGCAGCGCCGGCATGTCGCGAGGCTTAATCTCGGTCCCAGTTTTGTCGGTTTTATGCGCTGATCTTCGCTATTTCCCATCTATGACTTAAATAGAATCCTCCGAGCTCTTAGTGCTCTAAATCGCTGCGATACGCCGAGAATTCTGAACGTGGCCAACGCTGCAGTGTGGTTTAAAGTCCCTAGAAATCGCGCCAGTTGCCGCGCGCCAACAACTTCAAGCGCTGTGTCGCAGTGCCATCTTTGTTAACAAACACTAGAAAACCGAGATCACCGCGCGTTAACGAACCGTTACAGTAACATGTTAGATTTTTATTGTTCATAAATTTACACAAGTGTTTGGGGTACGGCAGCCGTTTGCATGTCTTACGAAAATAAGTACGATGACGCGTTTGAGGTTCTAATAAACAAATCCAAACGGCAGACGAGGAAAAAAAAGGGAACGGTCCGCGCGCGGTTATCTGGCTGGCACGGTGCAGGGCAACGTCGCAACGAGAACAAGCAAGCAAGGGTCGCAGAGTCTCTTATTTACCACAGTCTGCTGTGGTCACTGTGGTACAACGTGTAATGTCCTAGTTGAAGATGACTAGTGCGAAAATATCCATCGCCAGCTGTTTAGTGCTGTAAGCCCAACCAAGTGAGTGCAGCTCGAGCAACTTCACCGGTAAACAACCCGTTAACATTTAACGCAGCTGGCCAACGCTACAAAAATGTTGCGGCCTTCTTTCATGTTTTCCTTTCTGATGGCTGTTACAACTGAACGATGCTTGAAGCAGCAAGTGCGGCCTTGTAATTAGGTTCGTCAAAAAGATATAAAGCTGAAGAGCAAACAGGGGAAAAAAATATAAAAGAGAGCCGTTGAGGCGGCGCAGCTTAGAGCAATAACGTAATTACGCAGTTTTTTGCTGCCTTGGCTGCCAGTACTTGCAGATAACCTGTGCCGCTGCAATAATTTCCTACTTTGATGCCGCATTTCTCCGTCTGGTTTCAGGAAACTGCAATGGAAATCGATAGCACCACTACAGGTGAGGCGAATCAGTATGCTTAATTTTGTGCCTCTCAACCATAGTAGTCATCGGTAACTCGTTCGTTAGTTCTCACTTTAGATGCTTCGTTTCGAGACGCAGACAAACTGACGTAGCTGCAGTCACAGGCGCGCCTTTGCAACTGTTTAACTGATGGGAACTACGTTCGTGCGAACTCCCAAAAATGTTGAAGTGTGCATATTCCAGTTCACAAGGTGCGCTTTCCGGAATCCTTGGATACGTTCGGGCACGACTCCAGCATACTGGTTCAGCCACTTAACGATGTTCACATCAACGTTCACCTCGGCTTTATTCAAGTAAGAACAACTGTTCGTATTCATCAAAGTTGTGTGTGCATTTGTAGAACAGTGCTGAAAAGGCGATCGCAAACGCTGTTTCCGTGTATAGATGTTATTAACTTTTTTACTATTTCTGATCAGTCGTGGCTAAATAAATTTTCTGTATAACATGTTGGCTGTACGTGGAAGGGTTTTTCTAATTAAGAACAATGTAAGGCACTTTATCACGTAGACCATAAGTGAAGCTGACGTGGTACATAATCAGGCTTGAAGTGATGTTTAACATGTTGCTCCTCCTATCACTACTCTAGTTCTTGTTCTTGTTCACCTATTGATACTAGTATTACTTTCATCAGGTGACCCCTTACTTGATGATACCCATCACATCAAATATCTGTTGCAAAATCTGTTGCTAATGTGTGCAAAATGGGAAACAAATTTCTAGCTATTTTTATCATGTAGATATAAGCAATTGAATCATTTTAAAAAAGTGCTCCATCTTGCTGAAATGATGATGCTACATATACAAATTTCTTTTTTATTCTCCAGCATTTTAAATGTGTTTGCCATCTTTATAGCATGCAGTGTCTTCAGTTGTTAAGAATGTTCTATAGAATTTTATGTCACTGACTGAAGATGTGAAAAGGACTATGAGCATAATCACATTATTATTGACCACCCATTATGTTTTAGTCTCTGCTCATAGAGACATTCTGTGTACACTTACGATGTTATGCATGCATAATTTTTGTTATTGCATTTTTTCTTTGCTATTTGTTAGTTATACATTGATTTCATTTTGGGATAGCCAGACCTAACAAAGCCAAGCTTTCTGTGTTTTGTCATCTAAATACAAAAGTTATATGCAAGTATGGATGGTATTTCTCTTGTGTTGCAGTGCAGTACCAAACAAGCTTCTGTGACTTATTTATGATAAATGTTAATTTTTGGCCTTATATTTTGCTGACTAACGTGTAGTTGAAACAGGCTTCATTAATATGTTGCAATGTGGCTGTAAAACAGGTAGTTTCCTGCATGTGCTAGCTATTAGCATCTATTATTTGCTGGAGTTTGTTGCAGTGACTTAAGATTTTAATTCCTAAACATTCAAAGCCTCACTTTAGTGAAAATTGTAGAAAAAGTGTGAGAGAGTTATAGTAGCGCCTATAATAAAATAAGAAACAAAATATAACAAAAAAGCACACAGGTACACAGTAGACACAAAGTAAAAAATGGTTAACCATAATTACAAAAAAGTGTATCTAATAGAAGTTGCACATGTCTTCTGTAGCATAAAGCCCAACACTGAAACCATTTTTCTATGGATAGATGTATAGACAAGGTGAATCCAACACACGATAGATTTCCTACTTACTAAGCTAGCAAGTGGAAATACTTGATTGATTTTCATTTCATCTTAAACAATTGCACTCTACCAGCTTCAAGCTGCATATAAAGCCCAACACTGAAACCATTTTTCTATGGATAGATGTATAGACAAGGTGAATCCAACACACGATAGATTTCCTACTTACTAAGCTAGCAAGTGGAAATACTTGATTGATTTTCATTTCATCTTAAACAATTGCACTCTACGAGCTTCAAGCTGCATATGGCTCTTGTTCCAGCTTTTTGCAAAATGCTATGCCACTCCATACTGTGGCCAGTCAGTGGCGCACTATAACAATAGTCTGTGTTATGTATAGGCATTTTATTTTTGCCAGTCGTGAATATAGAATCATTTTTTATCTATGACTGACAGTTCTTTACTTCTATGTTGCGGCAATGCAATTGATCAAAGCCATTTTGATGCAATTTTTGGAGCAGCTATAACCTTAAGTCGGAGCAATTACCGGTCCCACATTTTCGAACACAAAATTTTTTTCTCTAAGCTGGAGCAGTCGTATTATGTTTTACGAAATTAATATATGAAAACATGCGTGCATGTTTATATATAACTTCCCAGAAACAGAAATTAAACCCGCTGCTTTTGTTTTCTTGCGGACAGTGCCTAACTTTGTTAACGTGACCGCAGGTCATCTAGCATTTCCCCACTATACACTTCATGTTTGTGATTGAATTATGCTTTCCCTGGTGCCTGATGGTTTCGTTACAGTAGTGGGAATGCATGCTCCGTAAATTTCCATGATATTGTTGTTGCTTTTTCGATGGGGATGTACTATTCTGACGACATTCGTTCTTTCGCTACATGCCAGGTTTTTGTTGTGTGTTGAAGTACCTGCTTTTCTACTTCATTGATAGGATAATTAAGCCCCTGTATTGTGGGAAATTAACAAGCTACAGAGTTTAGTGATTTGTTGGTCCTTTGTGCCCACAGTGTTTTGTGTTCCACAAAACAAAATTACGGTAATGGAAAGCTCTGTATTTCAAGTGCTTTAGCATGAATGTTCTCCACAGTGGAGAAGCCAGACCTCATTGTTTACATGCCATGACTTTAATCTTTCTCATCTGATTGCTGTAGACCACTGCAACTGGTTGATAGTTGATAAATTGTGATGGTTGTATGATATTAATGTTTAACTGCTCTGTCTGAGCTCCTCTGGGAGTAAATTCATTTTTTTTTTTGTAATAATAAAAACTCCGGGATGGGAAAGCTGCCTACAATTGCTCCAACCTGCTACATTTTGTTGACGCTGATATACTCATGCTACTAATCAGCAGCATTGCTCCAAAGCTGCTGCGCATAGTGTGCGAGATTACCTGGCAATGCACTGCTTAATCTCGGAGGCTACCGCCAAGGGATTTTTCAACAACATCAGCTGACAGATAGGCTGCTGCTTTGATTTCTCGTGCATTCGTAGGCAGAGCCAATCCAGTGCTTGGGTTATGCTAGCCCATGTGCCCACTTGTGGCTGTAGTTGTGCGAGGCTTTGTCACTGTGTAGTGTCAGTAGTACTTGGTACCTAGTGGCAGTGTCATTTGAGCTAAGTGAAGTCGCGATTAATTTGCAGTTTTTGCCGTGCCCCGCTGCCTGTGATCCTTTCATTAAAGCTTGTATGGGTTGTACCTTAAGTGAACGCATGCATACACTGAATTTGATGCTTTATTTTATTGTATAATAAAGGCATTAAAATACTATCGTACATATATTTGTCATTTTTGCAACCTGCTACAAAACTGAGGGCAGCTGCTATAAATCCATAATTTTTTTCTGCTACAGAACCTGATATAGAACACTTTTGCCCATTCCCATCACTGTAAACTATAGCTTAGTGGTCTGTTCAAGCATACACAAACTGCTTGCCTTCAACATAATGCAATCAATCAAGTGAAAGACTGTCATCTTACAAAAACTTGTAACAGTACCATGTATGACTTTTATTCAACAATAATGTAATACCTTAGTGTGGACTATTAATAGTAGCAGGAGTCTTTACTTACGCAGTATGGTCTAGTTGGCCTTGTTGTGCAGGGGTGTGCACATTGCCAGAAACCTTAAGATCCATAATTACCAGCATAATTGATTTAATTGTTGGGTATTAAAGCATTGATGATAAATCTCTATTACAAGATGGCTGAGAACATGAGTGGGGCTATTTCTTTAGTTACAAGGGCGATCAGCTTGCACACTTCTATCATCTGGACTGGGCCTGTTTTGCCTTTTTAGTTGTAGACTGCTGGAGTAAATGTTCCCTACATTAACTTAAAAGTAGCAACACAGTTATTTATGTTGAACACCGACTGTCTTCTTCTCTGAAATACTGTGAGGCCCATATCTTGGTGCGAGCTTAGAGCAAATTATGAGCTTTTATGAAAATGTAGCAGTATGTAGCAGGTTTCACCTCTTGCTGCAGTTTGGTGCAGTTGACCCAGCTATCACATTGCTGACTTTGTAGTACAGTGCAATTTGAACATGTCACATTTTTCTGTGCCTAGAAATTGAGAACTAAAGTAACAGGTGCACCCAGTTGCCCTGAAACTAATTCACAGAGATGCTAAGCAAAAATACCATTTTGAACCTTCGTGCATGTTTATCTTCTGTCTACCACTTCTGCAATTCATCACACGTGTGTTTAACATTTACTTTTCAATTTATACATCAATTTGATCAGTCAGTAACTATCAGAACAAATATTTATTATCTTTACTGTCATATCATTTCATCATTGGAGGACTGAACTGGAATATTTGATCCATTATTGCACTATTTCAAACACTTAGTCCTCAACATATTTGTGGCTGTTTATGTTCAGGCTGGCTGTTTTATTAATGGTGTTCCATTCATATATTGCTGTGTTAAGTCGCAAATTTATACCTGGTTCCTGCTAGAGGGAAAGTCATTTACTGCTGCAGTGCTTAAAATGGCTAGGAATGTTCGTTGAACTTTGGTTAGTTGTCACCTCCACAGCTGTGGGTTGAAATTTTTCAGGTGAATCACAGATATGAAGTGCGATTCCAGTTTGACAGCCCTCCACATCTTGGTAGTCTTTCAGTAAGGACACAGGAGCCCCCAAACCTCAACCTTAGGGTGCTCGAGCTGAAGCCCGTAATCTCTTCAGGTGAGCTAACTTAATAGTTTATGCATTACACTCAAGTGTGTGGAGTGTCATTTGTCATTGAGCATTTGCTTGTTAAAATTGAAATCGATCACAGGTGATCGATGCTTTAAATTGTCAAATTCGGTATGTTGAACTTGTTTCTCAGGCACCTAGCACCTCTTAGCAGTTAATACAGCCAATTAAATTTTTGGAATCTATTTTAATTTGCCTGTTTTGGCAATATATAGTGTTTTTTGATGGGCCTTTGCTCGAACCAATGTGTTTTGTGTTGCTGGGAAAATGTGCTTGGCTGACCAACTTTAGAGAAATGCGTGCCAGTCGTGGTTATGCTTCAGTAACACCAAAGTTGTGTAATAAAAATAATCCTTGCAAGTCAAATATCAAATATTGGTATCAGCTTCGCAATGTGACAGTGTTGCACGGTAATAATTGCCTGAAATTGTGCCAGCTATTCACTAGAGGGCTGCTTTGGGTAGTCGGGAAAGTTTTGTTCTCCCAAAAATTATTTCTGAATACCCGCTGCATGTACAATGTGTGGAGGTGGCCTTTTCAACCAGTTTCCAGCAGCTTCAGTTTCACTTCTATATTAGACAGAAGGCCCAATTCAGTGTCGCTAGTTGCTCCCATGGTGTCATCACGTGCGTATGTGTTTGAATGTGCACTGCTCAAAACAATCTTTTTACCACTTCTAAATCGGGTGATGACAAGCTTTGAGTTTGAAAGTGGCGTCACCTCAGCTTGAAGCTGTGATGGCGACGATGTTTTTGTCCGCTTGGAACATCTGCTGCCATTCCATTCAGGGGTTGATTTTGTTTATGGCCTTAAAGGAGCACTGACATCAAATTTACTTATGTCAAGATTTTTGTGTCAACGAGTAGCTATGGACCCCCTAGTAGCAATTCCCGACCTGTAACACATCTGAGTGACGAATGAGTATCTGTAATATTTATTAATGTATTTGCTATCGAACGCGATTCAAAATGGGTGGAAAGCCTGACAAATTGTAGGGCTGGCAGCGCTGCCACGTTGAGGCCGCGCGGTACTGATGCCACTTCCGCAAAAAATGGTGACGTCACACTGGCATTTCGTATGCTAGGAGCGCACATACAGTCAGTCCAGCTGTGTCTCTGAAGGCGTAGACATGCCTCTGTTGCCAGCATCGTCTTCCTCGCTGTTGGGACGGTCAACATCGGCAAGTGATGATGACAGTGACCTGGAATCGCTGCGATTCGCGACGATCCTTGCTTGACAAGCTTCGCGTTAAATGCAATGTATTTATCAGCCCCGGCCGTGCTGTCGGAGCTCAGGAACACCAACTGCACACCTGACGTCCCGGACATTTGGCGAGTGAATTGCTGCTTTCAGCTGCAGCAAGGCGCATGGTAAGAATAGCCCCAGCCTCGAGAAGAGGCCTCGTACTGCCAGTGAAACCCAACTGGTTCGCCAACATAGAATTTACCCTGTAGCAGCTCGCCAGCTCGCTGCAAAGTGAAGGGAGCAAATGCGGCTGTTCTTCACAGTCGTCCAGTCCCTCTGTCCATTGGCGCGGCGCGTATGAAGTCAACCCACGTGGCTGCGTTGAGGTTCGTGGCTTGAAAAGGCATGAAACGCCACGCACTTTCCGCTTTTTCCGCGCCTCGACGTGCAGGTTCTCACTACGCTGCGGTTCCTCGACATTCTGGCGCGTGTTGTCGCTCTGAATGATTGTACTCGCACGCCGTGGAGCACAACGCAAATAAGTCGATGCGACCCGATGAATCGCACGCACGCTTCAACTCAGCAAGGAGAGCCACTAGTGAGAGCATGACCGGGAGTTAGCTCCAAATACACTCAAAGATCGTCGACGTCATCCTTACTACCGTATCGTCACTCAGGATGGTATTTGTGGAATGCATCACACTGAACACGTAGCACTAGTGTCGATGTCGCAGGGCAGTCTATTTTTTGTTTTTTCTTCTTAGCTTTTATACGCTGTTTGACGTTGAAATATAATAACTTTGACGCGACAGACGCTATTGAAATTTGGCCAAGAAGACCTATGCATACCAAGTGATCGAATGATGTGCACATCTCGATCTTGAAATTTGATGTCAGTGCTCCTTTAAGTAAAAGGTCTCCTCTGCTGCGCTTGCATAGCTGCTGACATTTGTGCAAAATTTTAGAGTGACTCTGTTTATGTGTGAGATTTACACGACCCTGGGGCGCAATGTGCTGGTGCCGGCTCTAAGGCTTCTCTTCACAACAAAAAGGCCGCTGAAGCACATCTCGGCTTATACTACATAGCAGCATGAGACATTTTTGGGCTGCTTTTATTTTCATTTTTTTGATACCATCTGCAAAAATATAATTGTATATAAATGCTTACATGCATATATTCGGACGCCAACCTAAGTGGATAGAGGTAACTGATTAAAAGAGGTGACACCGGACAAACTGGTAAAGTTCTTTCAACATCTGGTTTATGTAGGGATTGTTTACATTGCGAGCATAGAATTATAGTGCAACATTGGCAAGCTCTCGTCGTAAAAAAAAAAAATTCTGCAAATACTCCACGAGTCAACCAGTGTCTTGTGGAAACCAGGAAAAGCTTTGCCGCATGGCATGTGCTATGAAGCGGTACCTCGATTCAGATTCTTTAGTATGCATTGATAGGAACATTGTGTAGAAGAGGTACTTTTTCTGCTATTCCTGAGTCATGTATCTCCAAAATGTATATTCTGAATTTTCTTTTTTCTGAATGGTTTTGCGTACATGAAATTTTTTATTGCTCTGTTTATTAGCTCGCAGCAATATTACACCCTTTCAAATTTTTATACAGTCCACATTATTTTTGTTGCTTTACAAATTATAATTTTTGAAAAAAGCATTTCATTATTAGTAATTTGGTATGTAGAACTGTGTGCTGGAGTGCTTTTTAAACTGGCAAAAACTTTGTTTTCGACTCATGAAAAATTACTATTTTCTCGTGGTAAGGAAAGAGTTGAAGGTATACTGAACAAAATTTTCGCGGCCAAGATTTTCAACCAAATTGAAAGATTGGGTCCTGAAATCTATAGCGACAACTCTCATTCCAGGTAGAAACTACAGGAAAATGATTAAATTAATGCGTTTTTCACACACTGCCGCTTCTAGCAGCCGCTTCAGGAACTACAGGAGGTGACGTTTGGTGGCATCAAACTCACCCAAAACGGGCAAGCCAACAATACCATCCTTTGCTTGCGTCTCTCGACTCGCTAATTTCTCCCTCTAGTTCCCAGAACCATTGTGAACAGCACTGGTTGCAAACAATGCTCCCGGCTGAGGCAAAGCATCAGTGCTTTTGTGGAAGGGGGAGAGTGAAATAAAAGGAGGGGTGGATTAATTGAGCACAGGAACTCGTGCACCTTGGCGGATCTGACGTCACAACTCCCATTAGCGTAAGGCCGCCGCACGCTGACAAACAATCAAAAATACAGCCAACAGTTCAAGAATATTCAACTCTGTTTACCAGAACAGTTGTATTTTCCGAGGAGAATTACGAAGTTTCATCAGTTTTTCCAATTTTTGTTCAGTATCCCTTTGAAGGGGCACTGACACAAAATTTTGTGGCCGAGATAGCCTGCGGGATTGATTCCCATGAACATGCATATATTATCTGCAAAATATCAACAGTAAATGTAGCTTGGAAGGTATTTTAAATCAATTTTGAAGTTTGCATGAGCGATTAACTCCATTTTGCCATTGACACCTTCAAAGGGAACCCTTGAGGACCCCAACAATTCCCTTACATGACCTTGCTGCAACAAGTTATGGCAACATGATAGCCATTTTTCTTTGGTCACGTTTGCTACAGCAGACTACACTGCTCGCAAATCCGTGGCTGCGGCGCATAAGTAGAAAATTTTGTGTTTTATAACATTGCTGTCTCGTTTCCTGTTAGAAAAATCTTGATGCGAGCTGCATAGAAGTGCATCATAGTTCGGTGTGCTCACATGGCCGAGCATTGCACCCGCTAGGTGGGGATAGTTGCACCCGGTGGCTTGTCGTTTTTAGAACCAAAACCGACACTGGTTGTTAATAACGAGTCTGTAATTAACTATAAGTCATGTGCTGCAGAACACGATGTGTCATGTTATGATTAACAGACCGCCAGGAACACATTACAGCAAAAAACACGAGGCCAAAATTTTTGTGTCAGTGCCCCTTTAAAATGCTTATCAAGATTCTCTAGCAGTTTTCCAGCTTATAAGCATGATTTCCAGAATGTTTTTGCTGCAGACGAAGAAAATTTGCTATTGCGTTCATCTCATGTGCACATGTTAACATGCCTGATTGTTCTGTAAGTCACTGTAGCATGCCAAACAATTGCAAGGTCACCTTGATTCTCTCACCGTGAAAGGTGGCTCCTGAGCAGTATTTGAACACCATCTTTCAAAATATAAACTTCTCTGCTGACATAAGCAGAAGAAAACCGAAATGACACTGCATTATGGTACCTGAAGAGCTACTGAATAAATATGTCATTGTAATCTCACATGTCTTATGACTATATTGTGGTTTTGCCTTGTAAAATCCAATGAATTTCCATAAAACTTCATAAATTTCCATAAAACATTATTTATTGGTGTTCTGTTAGTGTATACTGTAATGTTTCTGTCATTCATCGAGCACATATAGAGCTCTGTAGTCCCACTGGGCTTGCGGATTCTTTGAGAGGTTTGTAGCCCCTCTGGTGCAGTACTGTCTTGCTGTCGTGCTGGTTATTCACTATTTGTAGGTGATAGGGGAAAGGAAAGTTGAGTGAAGCGAATTCTGCACCACTTGTGCAGGATTTGCAGGACTGTAGCGAGTGCACTGTTTTAATAAGTAGCTGGTGTGCATGCAGAATGTGTCATGTCTCTAGCAAATTTTCTAAACACGAAAACTCTAAAGAAACATATGAAAGAACTCTTGAAGTAAATGTGGCTCCCTTAGAGCTTCTGAGAAGTGATGTGCTGTCGGTGCATGCTTATGGCTTACAGATGTGGGCTAGTTGTTTTGTCATGATGGGTGATAACAGTGCATTTGAAGCACAAGAACAAAATACATAGAGATTAGTCTGGCACTTGAATACAACTATGAATTTATTACTAGGAAATACATACTGATCAAAATTGTTAAGGTTTTAAGTCCTAATACCATGGTATGATTATGAGAGATGCCGTACTGGAGAGCTCCGGAAATGAACAATCGGGTGGTTTTTAATGGGCACCTAAATCTAAGCACACAGGCTTTTAGAATTCTGCCTCCTTTGGAATGAAGTTGCAAGACGGCGGAAATTTGATCCTGCGACCTTTGGTTCAGCAGTGGAGCATCATAACCACTAGGCCAACATAGCGGGCCCTCCCTCTCTCACACACATGCACACACACGCATGCGCACACACTCTTTCTCTCTCGCACACTCATACACAGACAATAATGCCAGGGAAAGTATAGAGGATGGTATTGGAAGTAATTGCAATGTAAATGTGAAGCAATAAAAGTAGACGAAAAGATAACAGGCAGGTTATCTTTTTGTTCGTTTTTCTTTCTTCACATTTCCATTACAGTTATTTTAATACCATCCCCTATACTTTCCCTGGCAGTATTGTCTGTTTTCATGAATATTGTGTCTAATAAAGTAAACAAGCCCTTAAATTTACACTTTCCTACACAGACACAAAAATATATAACAGGCCACTCAGGAATCTTTAACCAAGGGTTAATAAATACCAAAATTGGGCACACTACTCACAGTTTTTTGTATTGTACTTAATTTGTTCCTTAGGAATATTTAAGTGAATCGCAAAACATCGATTTTAAGCAAGAAATGGAATTTGCAAAGTTCTAGAGCGTCTTCAGATACCCCCATTCCATTATATGCGGTAAAAAAAAAAGTCTCATGTGTACTTTTTTTTTTCAAGCTGCAAAGAAAGCCTGCGAAATACAAAGAAAAGAAAGGTCACCAAGAAAGACTGTCGTCTTTAAAAGACATGAATAGTGCATGCGCACGTCACAATTGTACAGCTCACAACCGTGGTTCGAGCGAACGAAATCAGCTGCAGCCACGAGTCACCAACTTCGTTGCAGCTGTAGGCTGATAAGTTGCTGGTGGTTTGTTGGCCCGCGCTCACTACTACTTGTACTATTAGGCACACTAACTAGCTGGCAACGGGCCAAGAAGCCACCACCAACTTATTGACTTGTATGATTGCCTTTAGCTAAAACCTAATGTTTTGAAAGGCTTTTTTAAAAAGTCTTTTATTATCAAAGTTGCAGCATTTTTTTTTCTTTGTTTAATCTTCCATGCAGGGTCCAGGTATGAAGTCGTTCTGGAATTCTTCGCCTATAAAGAGAAACTTCTTCGAGAACAGCTTCTGCTGCAGTCCTGCAACAACCCACAGCTCACACTGACGCTCATGCTCAATGCCAGGGTTCTTGGTAAGTGACTTTATTCTTGGAAGCATCCAATGCAGTTTTGTGCGTCAGAGCTGCACGGAATACATCATAAACAGGCGGCACCACACACATTAACACAAGACCAGCGCTGGGTGGACCTAATTTCTGGCTATTTGAAAAGAGAGAGAGAGATGGGGAGAAAAAGAAAAACGAGGTAGGGGCTTCATTCTCATCCCCAAGCGTTCATCATTTTGTCGAAGATTATCAAAATCAATTGTTTCATGTGTTGAAATTTAGTGGTTCTTGTGGTAATTAGGGGCCATGTAGAGTTGCCTTTCTTTACATCTGGCTTGTCATCTGCCATTACGTGAGGGGGGAATATGCATAGAGTGGGTCTGCACATACAGTCCTCACTAAGCTGCTATCTAGAGTTAAAGGGACACTAAAGTCAAATAACAATTTACGTCAGAGTGAAAGCTCAATGTATGACAACATCTAAAACGACAATATTACCAACAACAGTGCCCCAATTATCGAGAAATTAAAGCAAATGCACAAGAACACAAGCGCCGCAGTAGGACATTTTTAAAATGATACCGATGACATCAGACAAACCGCATACAATAGTAATCGATCTAACTACACTATATAAAGAATGTTCCGTGCATTAAGAGATGCAATAAAATGCTGTTTGTTCCTTTCTGTTGATTCATAGAAAAAAGAACTGCCAGACATTACTATGGGGAATGGCGCGAATGGTTCAAAAATTCTACTTTCGCATGGTTACATGGGACAGGTGGTGCCATCCAGCGGGGCACAGTTCAAATAAAGGCGTCTGCAATCTCAAAGCCAATGGCGGGAAATTGATCAATGGCCGTTAGAGCTGCTGTGGCTCCCGCTGCTTTCGGTCAGCTGTTACTAGCGCAGTAAAGCTGGGCAACTTGTGCATGGTAACAGTGACGTAAGACGGACCGGTCAGTCCGCTTCTTGAGGGGGGTAATTTGAAGTGCGCTAACCCGATGCGAACCACTAAAACATGATTTTATTTCAGAATAGGCCCTTCCTTGGCACAAAAGTAACACTACAAGGTTTCTGGGCTGCCATTTCAACAATCAACATCTACTTCATAGTCGACATTAGTGTCCCTTTAAGTGGTAGAACTTGGAACTTCTATTACTGAATCAATGCTTCTTTTGACTGTTACTAGTGAGCTTTGAGATATGAATGTCTTTAATGCAGTGTAAACACACTCTGCTATAAACTCAATTTTTGCCACTTGGGCACATTTTGTTATCTCAGCCCTATAGATGTGCAGGTAGCAATCGTTTTTTTTTTTTGCTTTTATTTCTATAAGCCCGTGGAATGCATCAACTTATAATGTGCAGCAATGTTCATGATGTGATATATTCACATAAGTGCAAAGAAGCCTTCAAATAATCTTAAAAGGCAAGTCATCAAAGAAAACTTTTCCCCAATGCTTAGAGGGCACTCCATCCTGTCAGGTTATTGGTATTGTTACTTGGAAAAAGAGTATTAATTAGAATTTTAGACTGATGTGTAATGTACACACACTTGCATACACACACATGATATTTCAAAAAAGATGTCTTAAAATACTCAGAAATAAGGGAGTTTGAATATTTGCTCACTGTCATCATAATTGCTTTTTTTGGCATGGCAGACATAATAAGATGACTGGAGACATCACTTAGAGCAGTTATTAAAAAAACACTAATTTTAAGCAGAGACAGGTGGTTAGGCCAATAGGCCAAATGAGAAAATTGCAGTCGTTTCTCGTTAACGTTTTAGTGATCGCACTCTAGAATTTTGATATAACAAATATAAAGACGTGTGAGAGGGGGCTGCATATAAAGCTTTGTTTCTTGAAACAGCCAAAATTCATTTGTTATATATACTACTTTTGACCTATTATTGTTTCTTCAAGAATCAGAATTCCTCATTAAAAGTTCTGTCTTTCCCATTACTAGTATTTAGTGTATAGAAGGAGGTCCCAAAGTCAGACTGTATTAGGACCCACCACGATCAGTGTACATAAAACACAAGTAGTGCACGACACAAGCGCTGCTTTTGTCGTGCGCTGCTTGTGTCGTGTCCCCACCAAGCTCGTAATCAAGTACAGTAGGCTTTCAGTAAACGGAAATTTGTTAAATGGAACTACTGCTTAAAATTTCTCAGAGCGGCATTGGCGGGGTCGTGGCTGCTCTCTTGTTTCAGTGTTTGCATGTGCTGTCTATGTAAGGCTCTAAAACAGCTCCTGAAGATACACAGTCGAGGGTATTATTCTCTCTTGGCATTTCTAGTTCTTTGAGCGCCCTTGGTGATGCCAGAACAGGGATTCGCGTGACATAATTAGGGCACATACTCTAGAGTGGTCCATATACAAAAAATATGAGTTGTAAATTGTTTTCTACCCTGCTTTGCTGTGCATTCTCCACCTGCCACCCCCGTTCTTCCTCGCCCCTCGCGGGATTATTATGCGCAATGAACTTGTGATTTCGGTGCGTTTTGCGAGTTTTCGATTGTACAAGTGGAAATAGGAAGAGTGTAACCAAGAAGTTCAAAATCCTGATAGGCTCAATGCTTAGCGCACACATTGCGCACATGATTATGAAGACATAAATGACGAAGAGCCTGTAAGAATTGTAGTAGAGAGAGTGTAGTGCAGTGTAATCGAAAACGAAACCAAACGGAAAGGCTCCGAATTATGTCGTTCTCCCAAAGGATGAATTATTCACAGCGAAGACAACCCAGCTTTCCCTAACGAGGGCCAGCCCGCTTTGACGGTTTTTGTATATTTTCTTTATTGCGAGAAAAACTACAAGGTGTTTCAAGAAATGTGTCCAATATTATTTGAAAATCACAAAAATGAGGCACCTGCGGGGCTACCTGGGGTGTTTTCTTTACTTTGGTACAAGGCATCTTCAGATGTGTACGAACATTAATTATGGCAGTAATTACAGAAATTAAGACAATGACCTTTTTAACCAGTGGAAATAGGCGATCGAGTCCAATGGGCGAATTGAAATACTTTCTACGAATAGTCCACAGCCACTTTGAAATTTTGGAAAGGCGGCCACTGATAATCACCGCAGAAACTGGTGCGATTGGCGCAGCTCTTGCACCCCTGCTCCTACCATCATGTAAGCTAGAACCACATTATTTAAAACCAATTCTATACGTTGTTCTCTTACTTTCTTTTGGCTCATGTACTACTTTGTGTTCTACTGTTGCTTTTAATCGTAAACTATCATATTTATTTATGTAAGAGATGTCCTAATAGTACACTGAAGTAAAGTAGCAAATTGGGCTAGTTGGAACATACTCATCACGATCAGTGCACAAAAAAAGCACAAAAAACACAAGGGCAGGCCACTGTCAGCGCTGAAGGTTGCTCTAGAAAGCACTCTTAGGTGTTTCACTGACTGTGCGAGTGGAGTGGTGTACTCCATGCTTTTGTCATGCGGGGGCACGTACATTGAGCAGACGAGACGTTGCCTTAATGTCCGTCTAAGGGAGCACGCTAGCTCCCTAAAAGGTACACCACCTACGCATCTTGCCCTCCATTGTCGGCAGTGCGGCTGCGCAACTTAAACAAAACTGCTGTTGTGATGAAGCATAGAGACCAGCGCATGGGTGAAATAGCGGAAGCGTATGAAATCATAAAAGCAAGAGACAGGTGCGTGAGCCAGCTTTCAATTGCTCTTACTGGTGCTGAGATTTTCTATCTACAGCATACAGTATACCTTCATTAAACAAGACCTGAAGGGACCGGGAAATAATGTTTCATTTAACAGGAGTTCTGTTTACTGAGAGGTGAACATGGGTGCAGAATACAAGCCTGAAAACAAGCACTGCAGAGGGAATGGTTCTGTGTACCATTCCCTCTGCAGGTGAACCATGTGTACCATTCTTTCTGCAGAAAAGCAGGTGAACTGATGTATTTTATGCCAAGATTCCGCACCCGGGTAAAAATAAGACAAACGGCAGCGCGGCGCAAAATATTGTGTAGCGGCGGCATGGTCTCTCTCGGAACTGTGGCGGCGGCGCGAACGGCTTGAGCAAGAACGAGCGGCGGCAGCGGTAGTGCACAGTTCTACTAACAAGTATGCTGCAAAAAACAATTTTTAAACAGAGGCTTTTAGTCAACCTTTTTCTCTGTCAAACTCCGCGCAAAAGCCTCTTCTCGAGCATTAGGTATTGCTGAATGCAAGCCAACCAACAAATATTTCAATGTCTGCTGTTAAGATGAGGAGGAAAATTAAACTTTAAAAAAATCAACGTAGGCCTTGCTGATCGACACGGCAAAACATTAGAAATTAAAACCATTCGAAAAAAAAAAAAACTGGACACAAGAGGAATCCTTTGTATTCTTTCTTACTGGGCTTCACTTTATGCGGCACCCTTTTAGATGTGCTCTCAGAAAACGCGCATACCACAGTTTTCGAGGTGCCAATTTTTGAGGGAGAGACAAAGACCTGCCCAAAACCACCGAAACACTCAGTGGCGGTGACCTTTGTTCTGAGGCTCCAAACTTGGACAAAGAAGCACACGGACGCTTTAGCTTCCTCGTTGTGGGCTTCTCAGAACAGTGGTCAGCCCTTCGCAAAGGTGGGGGATGACTTTTGTCGTTAGGGTCGCGTACGCGCCATTTCGCTTTGCTTCTTCGTCTAACCTGCACTGAGGGCGTTGAGACCCGGCGGCCCATTCGGCGTTTCAATTTCTTGACCTTTGCTACACACTTACGCCTAATCTCGATTCCAGCCAGACCCTCACCTTTTGACTGCCAGCGCTTTTTCTCGGGACTTCCGGCCCCCACTCGAGACAGCCTTGACCTTTCGCGTTCCCTCTACGTTTTCGCCGGCGCTTTTTTCTTTCGGGGTGGCACAAAACGCTCACCAACTCGGCAATAATATTCGGAAGTACACTGCTCAAAGCTCCAGGCAGCTCAACTGATTTATTTTCGGCATTATTTCTAGCTGTATGCTTTTTAACCAATGCTACAATCGACGCTTTCTAAACCAGCGGGCTCGCCATCAGATGTTTCTCCTTGATGAGAGTCATCACCTCGTGCCAATCTGAGTGCTTCACCATCTCGCGCTATGTTAAGCGCCTCTCCCTCTCGTGATAAGCTAACCGCCTCATCATCTAGACTTTTATTGCCTACTTGCCTCTCATTAGCGCTTTTTGCTGCCTGAATCTCGGGAGCGGACTCACAGGCCATCGTATGCGTCAGAGCTGTTGCCAATTCGTCACCAAAACAGAGGCCTTTCAAAAGCATATCCGTGTCATTCTGAGAGGGATAATGCTCGTTCAGGTTTTGGGACACCACAGTTTCCGTTGCGAGTAGTCAGAATGCTCCCTCACTCTCAACACGGGCTAATGGCAAACATGCATTTTTCTTCTCAGCTACTTGTCGTGTGCACGCGCATTCCCCTGTAGTCACCTCGTTTGTCACGGAGTAGGGATACACCGTATCAAATGTTGCTGCCTTCAGGCCCGTGTACTCAGATTTGGGTGCACGTTAAAGAACCCCAGGTGGTCGAAATTTCCGCAGCCCTCCACTACGGCGTCTCTCATAATCATATGGTTGTTTTGGGATGTTAAACCCCACAAATCAATCAATCAATCAATCAATCAATGTTGCTGCCGAGTCCCGCGGTACATTACCCTCAACTGATTCCTGAATGTGGGGTTTCAATTGCTCCAGATTACTGTCTCAGCTGTCCACCAAAAAGACTCCTAGGCTTTCGGCAGCCAATCGCCATGTTTCAATGCTTTTTCCAGTGGTGGCAGATGACTGGCTTTCTAGCCTTACATAATTTTTGTTTCTCTTCATCTTCTGAGCATCTTCTGAGCAGCCCTCTCTCTCTGCCTCTCTTTTTCATATCGGAGGGTGTTCTTCCATTAATCGGGTGGCTTGTCACCTCATAAATTGCTAAAGCCAATGGTCTTTTCTCAAGGCCATCTTGTGTTCTTTTGAACTTCCTCCCAGCACTACGCAATTTCATCATCCTCTGTCCCGCATTCCTGAATAGCCTTAACTAGCTGTGACTCTGTCATCTCTCCCCAGCTTAATTCTCAGCTCTTCACAAAATAGCAAGAGGTCTGGTTGCTCTAGCTTTTGGCTGTTCACCTTTCGTGATGCTGTTTTACTGGCTTTGATGTCACTTTTGGATATGCCTCTATTGTATGCTGTTACCTTTACAAATACAGTATACGGCGAGTTGCTTAAGCAAGTGTGCAAGATTTTCTTCGAGATTCAGATATTTTCTTATTTTCAGCCCGAAGTAACTTATCCTGATTGACGTGCAGCTAAAGGCCTCTTGGCACCACTCCCAGTCACAAGTCTTAGGCGCACAAAAAAACACTACACACCTATATTTAGTGTGAAAAATTAATTTCTTTGTTGTGCACTTTTGTAATGAAAATGACGTGTCACAGTTTGCACTTCTTTGGGAACAGATGTTATGTGCGCAGGCCCTATGCGAAACAATACAAACTGACCACAAAACATATACTCAGGTGCCATTATGTGACCGCGATGGTGATGCATTTGACCCCTCTGATAGGAGTGCTAGCACCGCAACTGTGGTTACAGTTTCATATGCGATTATAACGCATAGACAATTTTGTTCTCCTTTTCATTTTCGTTTGGGTTTTATTTTTGCCACCCTCCCCCCTCGCATCCAAGCTCTTGTGTTCTTATGCTGTTCATTGTACTCTTGTTGGGAAACTGAAGAACACGAGGAGAATACAAAAGGACGCAATGGTTTGAGGATCCCTGTAGAGAGATAAGCAGAAAAGCTTATCTTGCTACAAAGTATTTTTTTAAGTCTATGAGAAACTCCTGAGTGCTTTTTGTTGCCTTCTTTGATGATAATCACGGCCCTTTCTTCACCTACAGACTAGGGGTGATGGATATACCAGGTTTATGGGCTGACCTTTTTTTTTTCCCACTTATTTCGCTTCCTCCCTCCACGTCACGATTTGCTTTGAGTCTTTGCGCCAGGGAGTTTTCCAGTTTTGCGTTCTCTCATTCCCACTAAGACTACAATGTTAGTTGCACAGAATCGCCGTCGTCTCTCGCTGCAAGAGTTCGCCTTAAAGGGTCCCTGCAACACTTTTTGAGCATGGTCAGAAAACGCTGCCGATCGGTAATAGAGGCTCCCGAGAACACGCGAGCCAAAATTATAGCGCCGCACGTGGACCGGAATTCACAATAAATTATCAAAGTCGGCTAAAAATTGCTTTCTCTTCTCTTAAGCAATGGCAGAAGACGCTCAAAGATCGCATGTAGAAGGCCATCTATCAGCCATTGACTGATTGATGACATGGCGTGGTCGGTCGTTACAGCGATCGCCGCGGGAGGCTGCAACTTGTCCATGCGTGCGCACGCGATCACACGGAGGAAGTTGCATACTCAAAGAAAAAAAAAAGTGTTCAAGGTCACAAGGCGCATGTGACATACTTTCTTTGCCCCTGCTTAGCCTCCAGCGCTTTCGCCGGGACAAGAGAGAGCGTGATTGCAGCGTGCAACAATTCTTTGTAACTCTACTCGTAGTGGACGAATTTCTAAACTTTTCGCAGCATTGAATTTGTGAGGCAATAAGCTCTTTAAGTGAATCCATTTAATAGTTACTTGAATCAGTGTTTCAGGGCCCCTATAATCTAAAAAGCCATACGTGGTTCGTCTTAAGTTTTTTTTTTTTGCATTCAGTTTGGGGGAACCAAACGTTCCCGTGTTATTCAGCTTAAAGGGACACTAAAGTCAAATAACAATTTACGTCAGAGTGAAAGCTGAAAGTATGACATCTAAAACGACAATATTATCAACAGCAGTGCTCTACTTACCGAGAAATTACCGTATTTTTGCGCGTATAACCCGCCCCTGCATATAATGCGCACCCCCACTTTCAGCTCACCGAGAAAGAAAAAAAAAAATCCTCACACATTGCCCGCACATTTGTTATACAGGAAAGGCTGTACAAAAGCTACTGCTCAAGCCACATAGCACATATGTAGACAGAAAAAGCTTTATTTAGCTAGCAGAATACGCTGTCTGCAAGGCCAGTCACAATTCACTCACTGTCGCTGCTCTCGCTAGAGCTATCACTTGAGCCGCAGTCCTCACTAGTATGCACAAGGTCATCTTCGGTTCTATTCATGTTGTTTGTGATGCAGCATTTCTTGAAGCTTTTTCGCACCATCTCACCTGGAATGGCCTTCCATGCCTCGACAATCCACTTGCAGAATAGGGCAATATCAGGCCTTCGGACTCGTCCTGTCGGCGTCAAGTCGTAGCAGCCTTCGGCCATCCACTCGGCGTAATAGCGCTTGACATGCGCTTTGAAGGGCTTGTTAAGCGACACATCTAGAGGCTGCAACATTGACGCCATTCCACCGGGTATAACAACTAAGTCGGTGCCGTTGCGTGAAAGGTGGTCCTTCACTTCCTCAGTTGTGTGGCCGCGGAACGAGTCAAGAACGAGCATGGACCTCTTTGCGGGCATCGCACCGGGCCTCTTCTTCCATACTGTCTTGATCTAGTCTACGAACAAGTCACTGTTCATCCACGCGTTCTCGTGTGCGCGCACCACCATATCGGCAGGCAAATGAAACTTTGGTAGAGTTTTCCTTTTCAAGATGACGTACGGTCGCAGTTGTGTGCCGTCGGCGAGGGCACAAAGCAAGACTGTGATGCGCAGTTTTGTGTTCCCGCCGGTCAGCACACTCACCGAACTGCTGCCCGTCTTCTCAATCGTTGTGTCCAACGGCATTTCAAAATAAACAGGAGTTTTATCCGCATTGCCGATTTGCGAGAAAATTTAATTCTGCTGCTTTCGCAGGCCAATTACATATCTCTGGTACTTGAGCAGCTTCTCCTCATAAGAAGCCGGCAAGCGTTGACATATTGTAGTCCGCCATCTGATTGTGAGAGCCTTTGCCGCTTCATAAAGCGATGCAGCCATCCGTGGCTCGCACGGAACTCATGAGGTAGGCCTAGCTCCCTCGAAAATCGACGCGCTTCCACTTGGGCCATCTCGGTCGATACGGTGTGACCCCTGCTTCTCACATCTCTCAGGGTAGGCACCGGTCTTGGGGCCACGAAATGACCTACGGTCGCGGTGCACGGCTTGTAGGCTCTCTTTCTTTTTTCTCCGCAGTCGCATGCAGGACTCGTACACATCGTGCAGTCTTCCCGCTTCGCGATTTCCGAATTTCTCGGCGACGGCGTTGATCTTAAGCTTTTACTGTGCCGTGAAGGCCTGCCGCCGTATGCTACTCATGGTGACAGAACAGATCGACTTAGGCTTGGTGAACGGGTCGGGATGTGGAGAACTAGCGATATCAGCGAGGTAAAGAGCGGTCACACTCGGCGACAACTTGACAGCACTACCCCTTCTAGTACACTGTAACAGCACCCTGGAAACAACAGAACAGAAATGCATGCCTGCTACCACGTCAAAAAGTAGTACATTAATGTACTGATAATATCTCTATGGGCACTATAATATCTCATTTGCCTTGCTGAAATAAATGCTGATTTATTTATAATGGAACTTACTTTATTCATTATGGAACTTTCTTAGACAGCAACACCTTTTCGGCAAGCCCTTTCCAAAAGTAAACATGGCGTCCGTGACGTAGGGACATGTGGAGGGTCACTGAGCGGCCGCGAACGTTCAAAAGATATACTTGTAGTGTGACAGTAAGATTTTACACTGAACAATCTGATTGTCTCTCCCCAAATGTTTTTCTAAACGCTTCAACGATGCAAGCAAGCGAAACAAAAATTGGCCGCAAGCTGCCGTGCTACTTGCGGAGCAACACGAATTTGCGGAAACCGCCTCCGTAGCCTTCGCTACACTGTTAAGGGGCTTCACAGCACAACACGCATTGCTGTGAAGCAGCACTATAGAGAAAACCCTGCGTATTATTCGCACGTCCACTTTGCCACTGAAACTTTTGGGTTTTTGGTGCGGGTTATACGCGCGAAAATACGGTAAGGTAAATGCACAAGCACCGCCGTAGGACATTTCCGAAATGATCCCGATGGCATCAGACGGACCGCCTACAATTAATAACTAGTAATCTATCTAACTGCACAAATAAAGAACCTTCCATGCATCAAAAGACACAATAAAATGCTGCTTGTTCGTTTTTGTTTGATTCATGGAAAAAAGAATCGCCGGGACGTTACTATAGGGATTGGCGCGAGTGGTTCAAAAATTCAATTTTCGCGTGGTTATACGGAACTGGTGGTGCTATCTAGCATGGCACAGTTGAAACAAAAACATCTGCAATTTCAAAGCTAATGGCGGCAATGGCCGTTGTTGCTGCTGTGGCTCCCGCTGCTTTTGGTCTGCTGCTACTAGCACAGTAAAGCCGGGCAAGGCTGTGCACAGCAACAGTGACGTGAGCCGGTCAGGTCGGTCCGCTTCTAGAGGTGGGTAATTTGAAGTGTGCTAACCCAATGCGGACCACTAAAACATGATTTTGTTTCAAAATAGGCCCTTCCTTGGCACAAAAGTAACACTCCAGGTTTCTTGACCGCCATATCAACAATCATTGTCGACTTAATAGTTGCCTTTAGTGTACCTTTAAGCAAGAATTAGTAATTTTTTAGGGGTATGTGAATATTCGAAATTTTGAATATTTTTCTAAAAGTTCTTGCTGTTCGGTTCAATCCACACTGGAATTTTACTATTCGAACTTCCCAATGACAAATACGGTAAATGTCTAATCAGAAGTTATCTCTTTAAATTTTTAATATGCTTTACCTCATTACAATCCCGTATTGCATCAAAGCTGCCTTTTAGGCTATTCTACTGGTGAACTTCCAAATAAAAAAAAAAAAACAGTCGTCAAATTGACAATAGCTCTTTCAGATTTCTAATATGCTTCACCTCATTACTCTCGTATTGCGGCAAAGCTGCTTTTCAGGCTCACTACGGTCGCAAATGTACTGACTCAAGAAAACACTAGTTCCAAGACGGAGGTAATAGATGTGGCAGATTTGAGGCCCAGTTGATGTTATTTTGGACCTTAAATTTCAGCAGGAAGTCCGAAAAGTTACAGGGCAAGAAATTTAGCATCCAAAGTTTGAAATTTTTTTGTATGTTCCCGTATTTACTTGATTCTACCGCGCCCTCGATTGTAACGCGCACCTGATTTCCACCGCGAAAAAAAAAAAAAAAAGTAAGACATTAATTGCAACGCGCACCCATTTTTCTCACTTGCCCGCACGATCACGCCACTCGAAAAAACGACTCCTTTCGGGAGCGTCTTCCATTTAAATATAAGGTACGGGCGAAGCTTGTGCCCATCTGACGTGTAACAGAGCATTGCCGTCACTGTAGTTTTACCGTGGACCGATGTCAGCACGCAAACTTGCTTCGCCCCCTTCTTCTCGACGGTTGTGGTGCCAGGCATGTCGAAGTAAAGAGGCGTCTGTTCGACATTCCCGATTTGCCCAAGCAGGTAGCCGTTGTTGCGCCGCAAGTTTAGGACGAACCTCTGAAAACTGTGAAGCTTTTCATCGTACTCCTCCGCAAAACTTTTCACATATGCATGTTCTTCTTCGGAGGGAAAAGCCTTTCCTTTTCATAAAGTTCGTTAGCCAGCACCTGCTCGCTTTAAACTGGCTCCACATTAGACCTTTTTCTAAGACTAATTGCATAGCCCGCACTTGGAGCAGTTCTGTCGTCATGGGCCGCTGTGCCGCTCGCTGCTCAAGCACATACTCGCCAAGCAGCTCTTTAATTTGCGGAAACTGACCCTGCTGTGGTCCACTGAAGCCTTTGCGTGAAGCTTTGCTGTCGACAATCTTCTGCTTTTGTTTCTGCCGGTCCCGCACGCACGTTTCGAGAACTCTGAACGACCGCGATGCGGCCCGATTTCCGTCCGTTTCTGCACACGCGATGACTTTTCTTTTAAAAGCGGCATCGTGGTGCACTCGAGTTTTTGGAGTCGGCCCTTCCACGCCGATGCTAATGCACTACTAGATGACGAACTCCTCAGCACACGTACGAAGTGCCGCACATGGGAAACACATAGGCAGAAACGGCGGACGCGCCATGCCGACGCATGTAGGGGGCGGCCATTTTGGATTTGCCGATGGCAATAGATTGACCGTAATTTCTTTGTTCGTACTCGATTCTAACGCGCATGCGATTTATGAACTCGCTTAACCGGAAAAAAGGTGCGCGTTAGATTCGAGTAATTACGGTAACGTCTACGAAGCAAATTCGAACTCTGGACTGTAAGCGAGCACACCCTTGTCCGGCACATTTGTTCATCTTCCACAGAAGTTGAAAGAGGATGAGAGGCTTAGGAAATAGTATATTTGCCCTTCACATGTAAAATGTTGTCGGCAACACTTCGGTTGCACCAAAGCAAATACATAAATACAATTTGGCCTCTGCGTTGCCTCATTCTTGATAAGGCAACTATGAAACACCACCTCGCGAGCGCTTCAGTAACCTAGCCAGAATAAACACTTTCGTGTTGTTGTCTCATAACATAACAATATGCTTAGGAATTTTCTCCAACTTTTTTTTCTGTAATTTTACTTCATAGTGTTCAAAACAATTTTAGGCATTAGAGAAATATAAGAAAATATACAAATTAACTTTGCAAGGAAAATTTTGCTATAGGGAACCAGCGCTGGAGTTTCCACGACCACCCTGGCGGTCAAAGTGCGCACTTCTCAGCCGCTCCCACAAACAGGAGTGGCGGCTGGCAAAGGTTGTGCGGGCGGGCATCGCTGTAACAAAACCAAAGTGCACTGGTGGTAGTGCTGATATTCAAGTGCCACAATATGTAAAAAATGAGGGAGGACATACTTTTGTACGTTTTTCCTTCTTAATCATATCAATAAAAGAGGAGGCGGCATTGCATAGAATCGGTCAGGCGAGCAAAGTACGTTCTGCTCTCATTTTTCTGTTTAGTGGTGTTTTTTCGATAGTGAAGAAAGCCACCTGTGCAAACAAGGGCCAAACAGTCTAAATTAAATGTCATTCTGCTGGAAATAAAACGAGCGTCTTATGCAGCATACGGCATATGTAATATATTTTATCTGGCCTGCTGAGCGTTGAGCCGTGCACCTCAGGACAAACACATGCATTTTAGCACCATCACTAAACTCCATCAGATGCCACCGCGTCAAATGAATTATACAAGGCAAGTAGTCTACATTATTTGTAAACAGTTACGTATATAAAGGAAAGCTGCCATGCCCACAAGATTTGTGCGAGGACACGTTTGCCTATGCCACTGAGCTGTTATAGAAGGTACTCTCAGGGTAAATACCCGATGCTAAAATGCCTCTGTATAACTTAATTTGTGCTAAAGGTGGGGTTCTTGTTATGGACAAAGCAACAGACTACTTGAAGCTTAGCTTTCCTGAGTCAGCCGATGTGGTAAGCTTTTTTTTCAGTGGCTGCCGTGGCTTAGTAACATCGAAATTTATGCCTTGCTAGAAAATTATCCTATGTCTTCTAACTTTACTCAACGTTTAGTTTGCCTAACGCACAGTTTCTCTTTTTCCATTTGCCTGTGTCGCCAATTATCAATGTTTGACATTGATAATTCCTAGGCTTTCATGTGGCAAACAAGATATCATTTTGTGGCATGCCGTAGTGTGGGTATCAGGATTAATTGTGACAACTTGGGGTTCCCCAGTGTGCATATATGTATCTTGGCTCTCTGGTGTTCTTTGTAATTCAACCCCATTGAAGTGCGGCCACTGTGGTCGGGAATCTATCCCACACCCTGCATAGTAGCGGGATACCACACGCGCTATGCTACAACGGTGGTTTGCGCTTGATCAACATCCCCGTGCATACATACCACGGAAAGGGCGTACATACGATGCCCAGATAAAGAAATTGATGCAGCTACCTCTGTTTTTTTTTTACTACAAATGTGAGCAGCGTGGTATCGTCACAGCACGAACTTGTCAATGGGGGCATATCAGCCTGCACTAGTTTGAAGGCCACTCACCAGATTTGACCAGCTTTGAGCTGACAAGCGCAATGCGTAGATGGGGCATTCACGATCACGTCTGCCAAAATTTGCAACGCTGCGCGCCGCGACAATGCGCCAAATTTTCAAGATGAATGCTGCTCCTCCTTCCATTTGCGGGCGTGCACCCAGGGAATGAGGGCATGACGTTCTTGTATGAATGGCCCTATGTACACAGCGGTGCAGTGACGTTGGTCCTCTATGTAGACGACTGTGCTCCGACGTTGCAAACAGTGGCACGTGACATGGTGAAAATTTCTTAACGTGATATGTGTAGTTTATGTAATTTTGTTGCTTGAAGAGATTAATAAAACTCTAAATAAATAATGATAAGCAATAAGGGAATGTGCGCATCTTTTTTTTTCATTTTTTTCCATAAATGGCAACGAAATGCGGGGCTAATGTGCCGGCGTTTCGCATGCGGTCGTGTCCCCGCGGTCAGTGCATCGAGCAGACGACAGCTGTGGAGGCGAAAGTAACGCTTCTACGGGTTCGCTCACTCATTGTGCTAATCTATTCTACCCTGTCTAAGCCAGCGTTTCCAAACCATCCTGCAGAAACAGGTAGTAGACCGCAAATTAATGCTGGTCAACAACAAACAAAAAGAAATGATGCTCGTGTGCTCGATGGTTGGGCTTGTTAGGGCAAGCCATGCACACGTGACCTCTTGGTCTGATGCCGGAGAGGGTAGGGAAGAGGTTTGGCTTGCGGAGGCTACGTGGAGGAGCGGCAAGGGTTTCGAGCTCGCCTCCTCTCATCCTCGTTTCGCCATGCTTCATGAAGACAGTTTTCTGAGCTCGTAATGAACTGATCGAAAAAAAATTTGTGGCGAAATGCTTCTTATCGGACACACAACTACTCTAATGGTCTTACTAAAATTTGTTATGGGGCCTGGTGAGTGGCCTTTCCACACAAACCCAGCACGCAACCAGAAAAATAAGGACGAGGGAGTTGCCATCACAGCACAGCACTCTACCTTCGATGCCATATGCTGGTGCAGTCTGCTTTGCAGGGTTTCTCTTCGTATTTTAGTGCTTTTTATGTAAGAGTAGCCTTCGGAGAAAGTTATTTTTCTAAACCACAGTGCAGTGTTACTGGCATAATGACTTTTCGAGCTGTTCGTTTCAAAATGAAGCACAGCACAGCACTGGTGCACGCACATGCTTTCACAGCGGTACATGCGGGCGGGTGGCTGGGCGCAAGCGGCCGAGTTGTGTGGCGACTCTACACTAGGTGCTCTTTTTTGGCACGCCACCTATCTAGAGCTGGTCTCCCATTCACATAGCTCTACTTTTTTGGTCTCATTAGTCATATTGACTTCATCCTTATTTTATTATTCACATTATCCTTATTGTATTTGTTATTGCATCTTTATTATCATTATTCATTGCAGGAAAGGGAAAAGGCACACCATTTCTCAAAACGGGAATCCACTGCATTGGGATTGAAATGGATGAAGATTCAGAACACAGCGACTGGCAAGGCTTTGAATAAGCCAGTGTTGAAATTCTTTTGTGTGCAGTTCTTTGCGAGACAGTCTTTTGAGCTGTGAAGTCGCTTATGTGTTGAACCCGAAGTGTGAAAGGCTGTCTGGTGTATGCAGTGATGAAATGTCTCACCTGAATAAAGTTGTGCGGCAAAGTCAGACCAGTAAACAAAGCTATGGTAGCATATTTTGCTGGGCCAGTAGTCACACATTAGTAGTAAGTGCTGTTAAAGGGCCAGTAAACACGCTCGGACTTATTTTTTACACCCCCCATACAAGCTCGGCAATTCGTAGATTAGACCGCAGCGATCACGCTTTCTGAATATTACAGCGCTGCGTGCCGCGCAGAGCCTATATTTTGAAAAACAAATCCCACGCATCTTTCCTACGCCTGACCGACGACCCCCTTGCACGCGCAGTGACGTCAACTCTGCGAGGACATAGCGCGCAGCTCGCCGAAGCAGCTTGCTGATTGGTCTAAATCAGGTGTGAAAACAGTAGTGAAGTCAACGTCGGTTCCTGTTCCCACCCACAGCTACGAAACTGCCCCTTGTTTCTTGGCACTGCAGTGAGAGAACCAGCCCAAGACCAGCCTCGCAGTTGTCGCGTGCACGTGTACACTCCTCACTCAACTACAGCGCATGTGCGCACGTACGAACGTACTTTGCCCTTGACATTAGCAGCCTGGTTAAAAAGCATTGCTCTGTCGTCGGCTGCAAATCGAGCGAATGGGCAGCGAAGAAGCATCGGCACTGAGTGCCTTATGATGGGGCCCTGCGCGCTGCATGGCTGAAGTGAATCGGCCATCCAGCGATGTGCGTCGGGGACCTGATCATTTGTAGTTGACACTTCGCACCTGATGCTTACTCGGTTGACCCGCGGCTGGCGTGGCAAACGGTAAACAAACAACCATGGTTCGCAGCAAGCAGAAGTACGTTGCGACTGATCAAGTTCACCGATGGCGTCAATCGCTGACGTGGTGTCACGTTGCTGAAGTGGGCGGAGTCACGACGATGGGCTACGCCTTCCCCTTCATGTAAGAGAGAAGGGGGGCGAGGCCGCGCGAAAATTTGAAACCAGCTTAGACCGATATTCTAACCCCTGTAATTTCCTTAATATAGCATGTATTCGCAAAATTCTTGCGGCAGCATGTTCGCACAGAAAAACTGCACATACATCTCTTCTTAAAAATTTTTGGACCTCGGGGCTGCTTACTGGCCCTTCAAAGAAACTTGTTCTATTAGCTAAAGAAGCTGTGGTAGCATATTTTGCTAGACCGATTTTTGTGAACACAAGTGATTACTATTTAGGCCACCTGGAAAATAAGATTGCCATGTCTTTTAGGTACAGTAAAGGTGTCTGGTGGGCTAGATTTTTTTTTTTTTTTTTGTCGTAATCATACTACTCACCTTAGAGTTGTGCCTTTTAAACGTATTTGGTCTTACCGGTGATTCACTCCACAACTATTAACCCTGCTGCAAGCTGTGCATGCAAGGTCATTTGTTAACCCTTTAACACCCATGTTTGAAATGTGTACTTTCTATGCAGTTTATACAAGTTTTGCCAAAGATGAGCCACACTTGTCTCTGTTGCATTTCATTTGCTTTCTAGAAACAAAACATTATGTTTGACTGATTTAAGTGCTTGAACTTGTGTTGGCTGTTAAATCAAAGGTACAAATGGTAGCAATGTTGCTGCCTTTAATGTGTTTTATAGGGAAGTCTTGCACCACCATTTAAGTGAGTATTCTAATCAGTTCTGTGTCATTGATAGTACATGCGGGTGTGCAAGACTTGTTTTTAGCAAGGCTTACCCAGAATTGTGGATATGGCTGTGCCAATCACCCTTGCTTAAAAAAAAAGCCAATTATTTGTTTGTGTAAAATTGTAGTGAAGCTGGTAAATAAGTGCCACCACCTGGTCAATGCAGATTGTTTTTAAACTTTGTTGATCTTCTCACTTGTTCAGTGTTTTTTTTTTCTTTCATCTCTATTTTTTTTTCATATTGCAGTCTCTTTTTTCTTTCTCCTGGTTATGCCCTCTGACCTCCTCCTTTCTTTTATCTTCACCCTCACTTTCCTTTCCCACCTCCTTGCTTTACTATGCTATCCATGGCTATACTTGCTAGTAGCTGCTAGGTACATACCCACCTTTTGCTGTTCATGGAAACCAGTGAAACAAAAAGCCTAACAAATTTTTTTTCATTGAAGATTTTCATTCGCTAGTATTGGATAGTTCAATAACGTTTACTGTCCTGCAGTACCTAATAAACAATAAAAAGCAAGAATAGCTGACAAACTGTATTTAGCAAATGCAAGCTTTTTTTGTTCTATTCAACTTCAGCAGCCTAACAACTTAAGCTGTAGCAACTTTAGGGATGCGGGGGGGGGAGCTGTCTTTATCTGTCGTTTTTGTAGGAAAGGAACCATCGTGGCAGATGGAACTGCATGAGCCATGGACGCTTTTAAGGTGGCGTGGCCCTTGGAGAACAATGCCAGTACGATGCCACCATATTCTGCCATTTTCATGTACTGAACAGCAATGCAGCTTTAGTTTGCCTTGTTGGTAACATAATGCCAAACTCTGTGGTGTGCATAGATGGTCAGTGGCACACGATGAAACGTGTACAGCAGTGCATCACTTTGAGCTGTGGGAGCCATTTGTTGGTGAACCCTCTATTGCATGGCGTTCCATATTTGGCACATACCATTTACTTTTTTTTTTGTGGGTATGGGCAGCCCATTTGAGAATGTTATACCATCGGAGTAATTCTCATAGTCGGGCAAGTAATTTCATATCTCTTGAACAATAAGCAAAGTAGAGGCAAGTGCATTTTTAGATGTGACGTGCAACTCTGAGGAGGCAAACACAAGAAATTGATATTTTTTTTCTACGAACGTTTTCACCTCACAAGCATAGAAAAAATATTGTGGCGTGCCTAAAACCCAAGCACATTATTAGTTTTCAGAAGTTGCTCTTTAACTACACCAGAGAACCCAACATCGCTGTGTGCCAAATTCGGCACAGTATGAACTTGAAAGACAAAATTGGTATCGTGGTGCCATGTCCAGTAAAACGCAAACCAAATGTATGTAATGTGTAGCCTTCGAGCTTCCGTTTTTCAGTTTCCTCCGCGACTGCGGCTAGCATTTAGAATGTTGCAGATAGTAGGAAATTGCGCGGGAGGGGATACAGGTGTTATGTGGTGAAGGTGTGCACAGCTGGGCAATGAATGCGTCCACATTATCACAGGTCACTCTATCATAAGATGAAATTTTGTTGCTCAGTATGGTGAGAAAGAATCTTCTACCAAGCTGCCGCCCGAAAAGGGAAAAGGAACTGAAATGTAAAGGACGTGGTGCTTCAGAGGAACTCACAACCACTATAGATGATCCTGTCATAACGCTATTAACATCATAAACTGGTATGTAGCACAGGATTTGGTAGAGTTATCGTGTGTGCAATGGTATGATAACTGCGCCATGACATTTTTGTCAAGCTTTGTTGGGAGGGATCCAGTCCAAAAGGCTACACGTTGGTTTACTTTAGCCAAGGAGTTTTGTTAGGATGATTGCCCCAGCGTAGTAAAGGTCTACAACAGACACATAGGTGGAGTCGACCAGCTCGACTCACTGCTTAGACATTGCTGCATGCATATCAGGTCGAAGAAGTGGCACTTTCGAGTTTTCACACATATGCTAGACTTATCCGTTGTAGCAGCATGACTACTGTGCAGGGGGTGCAGGAGCAGCTTGGGGAAAAAATAAGTGCTACCGCTGGCTCAATTCAAAGCAGAAACTGCAGAATCCCTTACTTGTCACGAGTGCCTACTTAAAAAGCAACCAGAAAAGCCTTCTAGAGAAGACATCGAATTCCAGGCTCAAGCCAAAAAAGCACGGTGACCGGCTGCACCAATTACCGCCAAAGGCGCCCGATCTCGCCAAGCCGGCCACTGGCCAGAATTTGATGAAAAGAGACAGTAATGTAAGCGGCCATCTTGCACTAAATAGTCGTTAATAAGATGCAAGAAGTGCAATAATTATCTGTGACTGAACACTGCAAACAACCATTTTGTTTGATTCCACACATCACTCTAAAACGAAGACCTTCCAAGGTGCTATATTTTTAGCCCATGGCAGCAAGACCGCTCTGCCATCTTCATGGTGTGCCATATTTGGCACCCTGCTATATCTTTATTAATACAGCCATTATAACTCTGAAGCCCGTGTGCTCAGATTTGGGTGCACGTTAAAGAACCCCAGGTGGTCAAAATTTTCGGAGCCCTCCACTACGGCATCTCTCATAATCATATAGTGGTTTTGGGACGTTAAACCCCACAAATCAATCAATCAATTATAACTCTGAAACTTTTTGTACACATTTAGGTTCAATCAATCAGTAATAAAAGCTGAAGAAAATTTTTAAAATGATTTTTTCCTAATGCATGCAATACAGGGTTAAGGAAAAGTGCCGACTGTAGTGAAATAACATTTTTACTCTAATTCATCATTTTTTTACAGATCTTGCAAAGCTTTATTATGCATGAAAGGAGTGCAAACTGTTATTCTGCAGGAGACTGATACTTCCTTCACACTTCTTTCTGCCTGCATGCTGGCTTTGCTGTTATGAAACTCCAGTATTTTGTGTTAATCTTACTTCGTCATGAAAGGCCTGTAATTTTGCACTGTTCAGTTGAAGTATCAAGCTGTGCATTACACTTTGCCGCTTCTACATCCATGTATAGAGCCATACACATTTGCTTTGAAATCTTCTCAAAAGAGATTTCACTGTTGCTTTGCTCTTGCTCGAATTGTGCATAAAGCACATACACATTTTATTGTTGCTATATTTCAATGTGAAACTCGGCATTTATTTGTCTAGTTTTCAAAACAAAAAAAATGTGAACTTGCATTCACCTATAAGAAATTATGACACTTTCTAATGTGAAATTTCAGCACAGCTGTATGTATGTTTTCATTTTACTATTGGCTGGTATGAATAATCTGTCTCATGTGGCATGTTGCTAATAGAAGTGTAGAATGACTGAAAGCTGGAGGCACAGTGGGTTCAACTTAAATTGAAGTTGATAGGTGTAACCTTAAGAGACAAAAAGATAGCAGAGTGGGCCAGGGAACAGTTTAGCTGAAATGAGGAGGGAGAAGAAATGGACATGGACAGGGCATGTAGCGCATAGGCAAGATTAATGCTGGGCATTTAGGGTAACTGATTGGATTCTAAGAGAAGGCAAACATGCGTAGTGGAGGCCGAAAGTTAAGTGGGGAGATGAGATTAGGAAGTTTGCAGGTGTAATGTGGCAGCAGCTAGCACAGGACTGCGTTGATTGGTGAAACATGGCAGAGGCGTTTGTCCTGTAGTGGGCGTAGTCGGGCTGATGACGATGATGATGGTGGCATGACTGCCTTTTCTATCCAGAGGTCACGAGTGCTAGTGCATGGACACCATTCACAGCCGCTGGCGCCGACTGACAGACAGACCTCCCAGATGACGTGCGCTACTCTGGGGCCAGCTCAGTCTCATGCGGCACTTTTTCTCTTTTCGCCCTTTCACTGATAACCTTTTGCCATGTTCCTTTTCTTCGTTATGACGGATGAGGCTTGCCAATGCTCAACACAAGAATTGGGCACCTGAGAGCTACACTCTAAAACTACCTGCATCAAAGCCAGCATTCGCACGGAATTTAGTCACTGTATGCTGGCACCTGTGGGAAAGAACTATTTGGGAAAAGGTTACTGAATGCATGGAGGAAGAAAAGAAGAAAGGAGAAAACACTAAGTCACACGATTAAAGCCCATCAGGTTGGCCCTATACATGATCAAAACGCCAAGAGCGTGCGTTAGCTCTTAATATTCCCAGTGTGACATTCCGTTCTTGAACCTCTTCGGTGAGCCTGCCGGTGTGCGCCAAACAAGTATGCTTCGGTTAAAAGCTACCAGGCGCCATACAATCGTGTCTCAGTGAATCTCATTTCTTATGTGATCTTGGCACGAAAGCCCATGTGTTATGCTGATACAGCTGGCTTCAAAACGGGTCGACTTGCCAACAGTGGCTGCGTAGCATAATACTTCCTTCTTTCCTTTTCCTTCGTCCATGACTGCATGTGTAAAGCTGTTGATTCGAAAATGCCAATCTGTCTGCTTGCTTTTCTCCCGTGATAGTAACATGACATTTACCGATTTTTCTGTAAAATAGACAAAAAAAAGTTTCCATGATCAGACTATAGACAAAAAAGAATTGAAGACACCTATGAGCGTTTCTATTGTGTTAGGAATGCAAAGCAATAAAGTTCACTTAAAAACGCAAGCCCAGTTCGAAATTGAACGTCTGTTTTGAAAATCTCTACCCCCAATGCTTTTATTTTCAAATTGATTACGTTTTCTTATACATTTTCTCAATACTTATTTCTAAGTTGAAGTTCAAATGCAAGCAACAGATTGCACAGACAAAAAACGTGCAATTAAAACTGGTTTCCAAGAGCAAGCATGGCATAGCGATGCTCCCTCTCTTCGTACACCACTTGTTGTCCCCCTTCTCCTCGCTATCTCTAATTAAACTTAAGGAAAGCTTGTTTTTCAGAGCAAACTTTGGTACAACTTGTGTAACAGTCAGACATGGTTATATTGAACTTAAAGACTGAGATTGAGACCCCAACTGCATGACCATAAGGCTATTAGAAAATATATTTTTTAAAGAAATATTCTATAGAGTTTATTACTTGAGCAATAAACATTCATGTTTAATATAAACGAGTTTGATTTGATTTCATATTGAGGTATTGTCTTGTGCTCAAGTTATTTGCAAGAAGTAAGGAACATGGCTGTTTAAGGGTTAGCCAATAGGGAGAGAAAATATGCTAGAATGCAAATCTACATCTACTGTGTCCCCAAAGAAACTTTTTCTACATTTTGATAAAGTGTGTGTGTGCGTGTTGTATGTGTGTGCACGCAACAACAGCTATGCTCAGCCGGCCTGACATCAGCCATATGCTTGCAGCCTGCCCACTTATTTGCATTTCCATATTATTTGCACAAAATCTGCTAAGTTGGCTGGCCAACAATCTGCAGTTGTAATTCTTCAAGTTTTTTTTTTTAGCAAATGACTTGTGATTTACTGGAATTTCTCTCTTTTTTTTTAAACTGTACAACGCAGTAACAACAATAAGCCTAACAAAGCAGTTCTTCACCAAATATAAGTGAATAATGATTCCAGTACTTTTGTAGACATTGTAGCCCAAATTTTATTGCACATTTAAAACCAATTGCAGTAAAGCACTGTTGGGCTACCAGAAATACGGCTACATGTAGCAGTGGTAGCAGCAAGCCAATTAAGACTACCATGGGCAATCTTGTTTGCTATTACATTTATGCTGCTTTTTGAAGACGTTTCGTTTTTCTTTTTTTTTACTTGTCATTGAATGTCGAACCCCGGTGATAACAGTTACAGACAGCTGAGCCCTTAAAGGACCACAGAAAGATAATGAAGTAATCACAAGAAGAAGACACTGTATTTGCCTTTTTTTCTTTCAATTTTTTTGTGCATGGATGTATTCTTTTCCACATCCTGTACTTGCGTTTATGTTTGACCATTTGTCACATTGGCAAATTTGTGTTTAGAAAGGTTTTAACTTGTCCTTAGTTCAAAAAGAGGAAACTGATTTTAGGTAACTGTGTTCGACCTATAGTCTGACAAGTATGAGCTTTAACATTATGTGAAAGGCACTAAACTGTTTTCAAGTTCAGGGTCCAACAATACTTATTCTGCAAGCATGCTACCTGCAAGGTACAGTGCTCACAGATTGAAACACATCTAAGCACCTGGTGTGCACAATTGGTCAAGAAAACGACGTCATGTTGCTGTGCATCCGGGCTCTGACTGCGACATTGGCTCTGATATAAGCGTACAAGCCAATATTATCCCAACAAGACATGAGCTGAAGGTTGAAAATGACAGTATTTGCATTACTTCACCTTAAATTGAAGAGTCTCATTCCAAGAGCACTACTCATATAAGGCTCAAGAAAATGAAGATGGCAGTACAATGGAAAGAGACTGCGTGCTGTGCAAACACACTATGAAAATAGGTGCACAATTGGAGTGAACCATGATCAGAACCTGTGTGCACGTGCAAACAGATTTGTATTCTTGAGTGGAGACGGCATGCACACTAAACCATTTGAAACCACTTGCAGTAGCTGCATCATCTTTGCAGTCTGAGCTGAAGTATTGTGGTAAAAAAAATCAGGCTCTGTTGCATATAAAGCAGTGCTGTCCACTTTTCTGTTTGTATTGGTGCATAAGTGCTGTTGTCTGTTATTCAATGGCCCCTTCAACATGAAAGTACAGAGTGCTGCCACTAGGTGTTTCAAGTGTATGCATATTGGTGTATGAGGCAGAAGTCTGATGAATGGTGTTTGAGCCATAATACTAGTGTATATAGTGTAGAGCACATCTGTAGTGGAGAGAAGCATATTTGCTGAAAAGATAATCTTCTTAGCAAGTCGACTGGCTGGCTTTGCCCAACTTGTCTGGTGCCTAATGTTTAATGCCTTCAATGCATGATGTAGGGTACTTCAGGTCACTGTGTACAATGTACTTTTCAGAACATAACTAGGATTTTTGCATTCCTGTTTCAACCCTTTGACTAGAGCGACAGTAGTGCTGTCATAACCAATGGACAGAAATGAAAGGGTACTGTGCCACCACTGTGTTCTGGTTTTATGTTCTTTAAACTTGACTGAACCAGTGTCACTTTTAGGAGTGTTGTTACTTTTGTGCAAGAGACTGTACAGTTCACATCAAAAGTTTTTATAAAGTGCTTTATATTGCAATAAACTGTGTGGCATCTTACACAGTATGCCATGACTGTATAAATAGACGAAGCCTTGTTGCTGGGTCATTCCACGCCAACTGTCCCAACCAGGGAACTCGCCAAAAATCAATTTTTGTCAAATAGTTTGAGAAAATCACGCACGTATAGACATCAGTTCTAAAGTACTTTCCCAAAATGTTTTGAGCGGCAAAAATTTTTTGCATCCTTTACCACCATTTGAAATTCGCGAAATGGTGGAAAATGAGGTAGGAAAAAAAATTCCCTATAAATTGACCGTTTTGCACATTATTTTAATACTTTTTTGCATTTTGAGAGCAACATGCACGTATTATAAGACAGTTCCTCATCAAAGCTTCAAAATTTTCACTCTTCAGAGCGTACACAAAACCGAGCATAGTGTTTTCGGGAATTTTTCTACAAAACATCAATATAATGCATAAATTACTTTTATCAAACTCTCCGTAAAATGTACCATTTACAAATATTTTTGTTTTGCCAGAGTGTGATGCATAGGCTCTTAAATAAAATTCTGAACTTGGCAAAAATGCCACTTTGTTCTAAGTTGAGACGTCTGTAGCACCCGAAGGTGGTCCAAAGATACAAAGAAAAATAAAGAAAAAAGTGCATACGATAGAGAATCATGGTGACTTTGTTCACAGAAAGTTCAATCAAAGTCATTTTTGTTTTAGTGAAGAAAAACATTTTTGAAGCTAGTACTGTAGAGAAACAAAGGATGACGGCAGTTGAGGCCATGCCGTGGTCACAGCTCTTTATTAGGACGCGGGTGAAGAGAAACGCCAAGCTGTTGCGGCTGACGCACCCAGCGGGGCCAACAGCCAGACCGTTCTGATCTGTACGTGGCTCGTGCATCGCAAGCCTTGTGGCTCTTTTTTTTTTTTTTCGTCGCGTCTGCCGTGGTGCTACATAGGGCCCCCTCCTAGCGCATTGTGCGATCGAAAAGAAAATGTAGACACAGAAAGACACCAAAGGAATAAAAATTATATACATGTACGGCAGTCCATATAATTTCTGGTGAGAGGTCTGGAGAGAGTCCATTGCAGCTGAACGGGCAAGTGGAATGCTCCGGGGGTCAAGGCTGAGAGTCTCGTTGTGGACCAGAAGCTCGAGGTGCCCCAGGAAAAGCTCGGCAATCGGAAGGCAGAACCTGTCGACAGCGTAGAACCACCCAACAGGCGAGGCGCGCGCTTCCAACGTGAGGACAAGGAATGGGCTGCTGGGGATGCAACCTTGCAAGCAGGTGATGTCGGTCAGAATGCTGAGGACGATGCCCTGTGGTACCTGCGTTTATATATCCAGTGCATCTGAACTCTGCGACAGGGTTCGATGTAGGCGCGCTAGCTCAAGCCTGTAGCATGTCGACGGAAAGTGCTGTGGACTCTAACGGCACAGATGACAATGATGGAGTTGTCGGAAGCCCCCTGATGCTGGTGCGGAGAAACCGGTACTACTGCTTGCTTTAACTGCTGTTGTTGAATGCAGGTGTCCAGGTCCGGCCGTGGACAGGAGCTTATTGATAAGCGACTCATGAAGGCGATTGTTGAGACCAGTGTCTTGGCTTGTTCTGAGACAGTCCAGGCGCTGCGTCTGCGTCATGTGACGCGCCTTGACCTCGTCGGCAGGTCGGCACTGAACTGCTGCATCAGGGGAAAAGTCTGGTGTCTTGACGGCCGATGGTAGGTCCCGAACGTGAGATTTGCAACCACTCTTCATGTGGCGGGTGGTCGGGTGCCTTGGATAGTGATGTCTTCGAAATCGGTGGCTGAGCAGCATGCGAGACATGGTCTACAGGGGATTTCATTGCATGTGGAATCGTAGCCACCGTGGAGTCTGGAGCAGTGACACAGCTGCCATTTTTCATTGCTGAGTGGAAACACGCATAAATGGTCAGCGTGAACACCAGAGTACCATGCTTCTTTGTGGGCTGGTCGTTGAATCTAGGAACTTGGGCTTCCTCATTATGTTGACCAGGCTGTTGTCTTCACAGGGCATGCTTGCAGTACTCAAGACCTCGTAATAAATAATTTACTCTCACATAAAAAAACACATGTCACGCAGGATTACTCAAATGCTACACAGGCTACTAATCACCACACGGGCCAAACTACATGTGAGGCTCACAGCCTCGTCGTCGTTTTTCTTCACTATCTGCAAAAAGGCACGTGCATTTCCAACAAGGCGTAGTATGGTAGGCGCTCAAGAGACACCGTGAGGTTGAGTCTGCTTAGTGGTGTCGCGGGCTTCCGCAGGTGTTAGTACAGGCATGTATTCTGCAGGCAAACGAGCTGGCTTGGCTGGAGTCGCCGAATTGCCTAGGGCAGAGAGTGCAGCGGAGCAGGTTTCTGCAGTGAATTCAACGGTGCATGGGGTAGCGGCCAGCGTCGAATTCATAATTGGAAGAGGTGGCAAAACCGGCACTCTGGATGCAAGAGCCGTGGGACTGCGGGCCTTTCTAATTATCGATCAATGGGCGCGGAAGGGTGGTCTCTATCACCTGTATGACCAGTTGTTGCTGGCAGAAAAGTGGTGTGGACTGGCTGTGATGCGAGATGCGTCCCGGAAGGTGATGAGCCAGGTGCCGCGATGTCGGTGCTGGGAAAAGCATGGTGTCTGCTGCCGCAAAAACAGAGCACGACGTCTCGCAGATCATCGTAAGGGCGAGGGCTACACGAGAAGTAGGTGAGGCAGTGTTTGAAATCAGGTGGGAGTACGTACTCGAGGACCTCAAACATAAATTCCTGGAGCTGGATGCTCTTGAGCTCCAGGCCAACCTCGAATTTCACGAACCATCTTTCGAGACAAGCAACGCGGAACGGTGGCAGTGGCGGGTCAATTTGCGGCCTCCAACTGTCTGCTGGCTAGTACATGGCCATGGAACCATTTGTAGAGGAATGACGGTGGCATTGCCATGCTGTGGTCGCAGCTCTTTATTGGGACACGGGCGAAGAGAAAAACCAAACAGTTGTGGCTGACGCACCCAGCGAGGCGAAGAGCGTTCTGATCTCTACGTGGCTCGCACATCACGAGCGACACGGCTCTCTTCTTCTTTTGTCATGTCTGCCGTGGGGCTACAGGTCCCCCATTCCATTGCTTTGCTATGGGGGCAATACAAGCCAACTGAATTCGCTGTGTAAAAATAGTGGTAGTGCACTTGCAACACACAGTTCAAAGTTCTTCTTGTTAGTTCTCTATTTTAAATATCATGCATCGAGGTGATAATAAACAGAGGTAAATGTGTAACAATGCGAAATAAGTTGTTTCTGTCCACCATAGTCCCGCCCTATCTAATCATGTGGTCACATGAAATGGTGATGCGAGTTTCAATTGACATTTCAAAATGTCTACTCGGCGTGCACGTGTATAGGCATGTCATCGCCACCCTCATTGTCGGCGCCGCTGTGATCACTATTCACAAGCTATGGTGAAAACACTGAGGAATATTGAATCGTGTCATGGCGAATCATCTTCGGTGTGATCCTCTTCTGAGCAGTGAATCTTAAATGGACGCCGTGTAGCGATGAGGCAGCTGGAGACGCACGCTTGGGTCACGCTGACTGGTGAGACATATGAACGCTGCATGTGTGTTACTTGTTTGCGATGACCGTTGCTTCAAATAATTACATTCATGCTCACAACTCCACGACAAATCACCTGAAGTGGCACAACGAAAACGCTGGATTCACAGGAACGTGCTGCATGAACCAAGCAAAACAAAGCAAGGGAAGCTGTTGCTAGGTAGCCAGGCGTCACTGCCAGATGGTGCCACATGGAGACACCATGATGACAACACTAAAATTTTCACCCTCATCGATGCTCGCTCATCGTCGCTCGGTGTCTGAGGCATGACCTAGTAGCTTGCTGAACATGTCAAAATACTGTCGATATGTCTCATGGCCGCGAACGTGCCAATGAGCCTTAGACACTCTCTGTGCTTGAAATAGAATAACTTTCAGGTAATGGACGCAATTCATATTTCACTAAAAGAACTCGCGCATACCTAGCAGTCTAGTAAATGCTACATCTAAAGTTATAAATTTAATGTCATGCTCTTTGGCTGCAGAAATCTTTTTAAATGTCATTGGATTCCACGTATCATATGTCAAATAAGGACTGCAACAAATGAAATTTTATGGTTATTCCTTTCCGGAGGCCTCCACTACAGCGTTTCTCATAATCGTATGCTGGATTTAAGACGTTGAACCCCACATATCAATCAATCATGGTTCTAGCTTTCCTAGAACATCATGAAGGTTCTTAGTTCTCATTTAAACAACTGCAAAAGGCACTTTTCTTATTTTAGCCTTTCTAAACATTTATACATTTCCAAAGCAATAGCCAACGAGATTTCGCACAGTGGGACATTCAGTTTTTTAGCACAATAAAAACAAAATAAACTGAGTGTGCCAAAGCGGGGAAAAGCTTCTCAGAAAAATGTAATGTTACAAATAGATTGAACTGAAAAAAATAGCAAGAAAACTCCATCAGTCGCTGATAAGTTAAGAAAATGCTGTCATGGCTCATGTACTGTCAAGGATGTAGCATGCATGAAAATTGGTGTGATTATGCATCACCAACAGGGTTGCCAATCGTAGGGTAATTTTAATGAAAATTTTACGGCCAGCAAGGGGTTTTTGGGTGATAATACGACTTTCCTGTGAGACATAGGATAATTATAACATTTTGATTGTCACTGATCAGTCAAAAATGTATAAGATTCGGTTAACATGTAAAATAGTTACAATTTTAAAGAAATCCAAAAACTTAATCTTACCTTGTATAAAATTAGAATTTTCTTTATTTACATGTCACCAGCACTAGGAAAAATCGCAGCATATGTGCGGAGTGACTGAGAGTAGGGTGAAGCAACTGTCAGCCCGTCCATGCGACCATCCGTGAGTCCGTCCATCCGTTCGGGCATCCATCTGTCTGTCGTGCGTCCATCTAGCAAACACTCCAAGTACCGCCATCTCCCATCTCGCATCCCCTGTGGCACATACCCGCTCTAGAGCAAGTATGTGCCACTGGTGGCTACCTACTACTACTACAAACATCGGAGGATGTGCAGACACACGCCTTAAGGAGCTTCGCCCTTAAAAGATGAAAGATAATGCGTTACACACCTTTGTGCTAGGATTGTTTTTTTTCCCTCATGGATGGGTTTTTCTTTTCTGTTGTCTCGCATTTGTTTATTGTGGGGAGAGGCTTCTAAATTCTTCGTCAGTGGTCGACTTCAGTTTGTAAGGCGAAAGAAAGCCTTATATTCAGGACAATGCCGTGCTTATGATGTCGTCATGAAGTCATTGTGATTTGACTGTGACACGACAGCTTGGCATCAAATTATGACGTAATCACATGTCATCGTTGAATGGACATAGGTGAGGAGATGCTGGAGGCACAGGAGGTATTGAAAGCTTGCAATGCCTTATGCTTTACGATAGTTGTAGCGTGAGAGCAGAATGACGACAAAGGGACAAGTAGGGGACGCCCTTTGTCGTCGTTCTGCTCTCGCGCTATAACTATTGTCCTGTCATACCAACTAGCCCGAACTGTCACGCCTTATGCTTGTCAGTTTTCATAATTTTCTTGTTATTTACTTTCCTCACTTTGTTTCTCCTTCTCTCCTCTGTTCTTTTCCTTTATCTCTTCTATCCCCCGATAGTGTGTGCCCCTACAGGTGGCAGGTGCCAACATGCTGTTTTCCTCGCTTCTGTGTCCTTTATGTATGTATGCAAATTAAATAATAAAATATTCCGATCCCATAGCGAATTCAAAACCAAACTAGGTGCAGAAACCTTTTGAGTCAGTTGGTGTAGTCAACTGGTGCATAAGAAGAAAATGGCTTTTACTTTCCAGCCATCTTAAGCTAATGCATAAGAGACCATGCGAGCTTTCTGATGACAGAAGAATGTGTGAAATAGCGTCTATAAATGGGCTGTGGTGTGTGCTGTGCCAAGCTCATGATTACTACTACTACTACTACTACTACTACTACTACTACTACAACTGCTACTACTACGACTACTACTACTATGACTACTACTATGACAGTAGACTCGCGATAATTCAAACTCTGATAATTTATACTTTCAGTTAATTCAAACAAAATTAGATTTTTTTGGTTGGCCCTCTATTATTTAAATGCATTTAAAAGCCTCTTAATTAAACTTCATCATTTGGTTAATTCATACTTTTTGTGGTTCTATACCAGAGAATATCTGCTGCTTTCTCACTACTATTTAAAAATTTGCGTGCTTATATAATCCTAACAGTCTAAAAATAAATAATAAGTGCCCCAGACTTTCTAGGAAAAAGGCTCTGCTAGTAAACAAATGTTTAAATCTAAGCACACGGATGTTAAACTGTGATGCTTCTCAATTGGTATAGAGAGCTTTGTGCTGAAGGCACATATAGTGAAGAAGCAGTTGGCAATTCACAATTTCTTTAAAAGGTCTGATCAGCAGTAAACGGCCAATAAACGTCTGGACCTTATGCCTTACCTTCTTGTTCATTGCGTGCTGTTATGGTTTAAAAATGCTTAAAAAATTCTTAAATGTGATAAAATCAATGCCTTATCATAATGTTTGGTATCACCTCACCCAAAGTCGTATATCTTAGAACTGATAATTCAAACTTCTTGATGATTCACACAAAATTCAGAGGTCCCTTCAAGTTGGAATTAACAAGAGCCAACTTTACTATTACTACTACTAGTTGCAGTATTACATTACGGCTTGGTCTTTTCTAGCTGAAGTATGTTCTCTTCTTATAAAGCAATGTTAAAAACTACAGCCCAACTTTTTACGCTTTATCTCAGATTAGCCTTAGTTTTCCTGTTTTTACATTATTTATTTCTGCAAACTTTTCCGCCTTAAATCCTGCAATCTTTTACTTTTTTTATCGCTGGCCTGTTTACCTTTCCAATGTGTTCCCTGAAACCCAAAGCTACATGTAGGCTAGTGCCCTAACATATACCCGGGTGCATATTTCCGCATTCAATTAAAACATGCTCAGTTGTTTTCTTACCTTCTATCACATATTCAGCAAAGAAGAGAGATTTCTGTTCTCCGTCTTATCACGATTTCTAACTAAATGTTCCAAAACAACACAACCTCCCTTCAAACACGAAAGTGCTTCCCCTACCATAAAATGTATCCTTGCTTATTACAGGGAAAGCTGTTATGAGATCACAACTCTGGTCACGCGCAGTTGTCCGCCGCCGCCCGTAACCACATCACACGAAATTGCCGCCACCTGTAACCACATCGCACGAAATTAGAAAAAAAAACAAGCACCAACGACACAGTTGGGCTTCAACCCAGGTCCGCTGGGTGCCAGCCCAGTATTCTACCACTGAGCTATGCTGGTGCTTGTTGGCAAACTTGCCTTAGGTAGGCTTAATGTCGCCAAAGCAATTGCGTTAATACAACTTATAAAGCATTTTAAAACAACAGAAGAACAACCAGTCACCGTACAATGTGTTCTACTAGCCCAAAAAATTTATTATTATTATTATTATTATTATTATTATTATTATTATTATTATTATTGCCCTAGTGGGTGTCAAGCAAGTGTGCTTGCAGCAGTTACCCATTGAGTGTTTTGAAAAGGCTCTGAAAGGCTGCTCTTCTAGCTTTCGCTGTGACTCTACTGTGCCTTCCGCGCAGGCCTGGCATTTTTTTTCTCTTTAACCTTAATGTACCTACTCAGACAGTTTACCTTCCAATGCTGCCACCCCTACAGAACTTCTTTGTTTTTTACTGCATCTAGGACATTTCGCCTAATGATCCTTGTTACCATGTCACACTGCCAGCCAAATACTTGCTCATTAGTCTCTCATTTTTTTGTCAACTTTGAGTCAACACTCTTCTCATACAAATACAGGAACTATTTTTTCTCTCACCTGCTGTATTTCGTGCTCCTTAATTTTTCTTCAAAGCTAATATTCAAACCACTGATGCAGTTACAGACTTCACCATCCCCATACATCAGCACGTTGTGCAGTGTAGTCTGCACGTTATCATTACATGACACTGTTTTCAAGAGTAGCGTAAAACTAGGGGTAATAAAAAAGTTGTGTAGGGTAAAGTAGGGGTAATCCTGGCCTTGGCATAGCGTATTTACCCAAAATTGGTTGGCAACACTTAGATTCAGCAGTGGCAGAATCCAAACAGAACATTTCTTACTTCTTTTTAAATTTTAATTTCCAAAATGCAGCTTCCCCTTGAAATACTCAAAGGCTGCACTTAATCATTCCAATGCATATATGTATGTTGTAATATTATGATTACAAAGGCTGTTGCTTGTATCCCTCACTCAATCATGGTGTTCTAAGAGTGTCATTTGTAATATTGGAGTTTTACATGCCGAAATCACACTATTATGAAGCATTTTTACCACCTGGTGTTCTTTAAGATATACCTGTATCAAGTACATGGGTGTTCTTACATTGCACCCACATCTTCAAGCTTAGCAGCTTGACACCTTATTGCAATGCATATATTTATGTTGTAATATTATGATTATAAAGGTCTTGCTTGCATCATTATTCTTTAAGCTATCACAGCAGGCAAAAGGAAAGTTTGGCATAAATCATGCAGCAATATGGCTATAAATGGAAACACTGAAAAAGCAAACCAAGTGCTGTGCACATTTTGTTTGCCTACCAGAGGAAGAAATCGCAGAAATAAAGCTAGCTATGTGTCCCAACTTCTTGATACATCGAATTCCTAGGTACCATAACCAATACTGGTTTGCAGAAACAAGTTATACTAGTAATTTTACACTGAAAGCTGCTATGAGATATACTTTCCTTTCCCCTATACTTTTCTTGGCATGATTGTCTCTTAGGTCTCATTAATATTGTGTCAAACACCAAAAAACGAGCCCTTACACACACACATGCACACGCACGCACACACACACACACACACACACACACACACACACACACACACACACACACACACACACACTTTTCTTGCTAGCAGCATACATATACATTAGCTAGCCCTCAGTTTACTCGAGCAATAAATCGCCAACTAAAAAATGGGCACCAAGTGAGGCACTGCTTTTAATTTGTTGAGAAGGACTTTTATGAAGAAAGCGATGGTGTAGTATTGGAAACAACTGATGCTAGAGCCTGACATCTCAATGCAGTGCGTCGTCTTCAATTTAAGCTGAACCCTCTCTGTAAGCCTCCACGTTTCTCCTTCGTTAATAAGTACTGGCAAAATGCAGTTGTTATATACCTTCCTCTTGAGGGATAGTGGCAATCTACCATTCATGATTTGAGAATTCTTGCCAAATGTGCTTGACCCCATTGTTATCCTTCTAGTTACTTCAGCCTCGCGGTTCGGCTTTGCAGTTACTACCTGTTCTAAGTAGACGTACTCTTTTACAAATTCAAGTGCCCTGCTACCTATCTTGAAGTGCTGTTCCTTTCCAAGGTTGCTGTACATTACTTTCGTTTTCTACGGATTAATTTTAAGGCCTACTTTTCTGCTCTCCTTGTCTAATTCAGTAATCATGAATTGCACTTCGTCCCCAGAGTTACTCAGCAATGCAATGTCATCCGCGAAGCACAGGTTGCCAAGGTACTCTTCATTAACTCTTATCCCTACCTCTTCCCATTTTAGGCCTTTGAAAACTTTCTGTAAACACATGGTAAATAGCGTTGGGGAGATTGTATCCTCTTGTCTTACACTCTTCTTTATTGGTATTCTGTCACTTTCTTTATGGAGCACTATAGTGGCAGTTGATCCTCTGTAGATTTCTTCTAGTAGGTTTACAAATGTTTTGTCGACGCCCCGATTCTGCAGTGTCTACTGATATCTCTACCGAATCAAATGCATTCTCGTAATCTATGAAGGCTGTGCATAGTGGTTGGATGTATTCTGAGCATTTCTCTATCACATGATTAATGAGGTTGATTGTTGAGTAGCCATTAAAAATCCTGCTTGTTCCTTTGAATGATTTAATACCAATGTTGTTTTAATTCTGTTAGCAATTACCTTTATAAATAGCTTCTAGCAAGCTGATCTGCCTGTGATTCTTCAAGCCCTTGTCCTCTCCTTTCTTATCGATTAAGATCGTGTTAGCATTGTTCAGAAATTCTGGTACAGCCTCTCCCATCTGGAGACACTTCGTGAGCAGGGTGGCTAGTTTTTCTAACGCAATCTGTCTTTTGGCTTTCAGCAGATCTGATGTTGCCTGATCTTTACCAGCAGCTTTCTCTCTTTAAATTCCTTCCAAGGCTTTCTCAACTTCTGTCATTACTGGTGGGATGTCATCTGGGTTACTGCTATTTCTTACATTATGGTCATGGTTGTGCTGGCTACTGTACAGATCTCTTACAAACTCCTCTGCTATTTTAACTATTCTATCCATATTGGTAGTTAGTTACTTTGCCTTCCTTGTCCCTTAGTGCATACATCTGGCTTTTGCCTATCCCAAATTTCCTCTTCGTCACTTTGACACTTGTTCCGTTTTTTTGGAACATGTTCAACTCTCTTCATGTTATACCTTCTTACATTAGAAACCTTATGCTTATTAATCAACTTTGAAATCTCTGCCAGTTCCATTTTGTATGTTGTGTTTGAGGCTTTCGTGCTTTGGCGTTCTTTAACGAGGTTATTCGTCTCAAGGGGCAGCTTGCTAGTGTCCTGTCTAACTACCGTACCTCCCAGTTCCACTGCATACTCCGTAATGATACTCAGCGTTAATGCAATGAATGATAATCTGACAAAGCCGGTTTCTTTAATAAGAGTGGAGTACCTGTTCTTGATTATCATTCATTGCATCAACGCTAAGGCTGGTTTCCTCAATAAAAGCCGAGTATCTGTTCTGAGGCGAGACTCTGAATTCCTGCATACATAGAGTTTCCTAATACAGTATACACTAGAGGGAACTCTGGCGCTAGTGTCTATGGGAGGTGCAACGCACGGCGCTTCAGCAAGCATGGGAATGATGGGTAGTACATGGATTTGTCTAATATTCGTCATTTTGGCCTCTTTTTAGCTTCATGTGTGTACATGTGGCTTGGAGCTGTTTTTTTACGAAACAAATATTCGCAAATGTTCAGCGATTGCGCTTCACCATTTCATTTTTTTTAGACTCACCTTCTCAAATCAGGTCACGAGGTTCAAAAGGGTTGAATCTTTTTTCAAAACGAAACCGAAACATAGTAATAAACGAAGGTGCAAGTACGATTTGCCGCCCGCAAGTACGAAGACTAGGCGAATATGTGTACTACCCATCATTCCCATGGTCGCTGAACGATTGCAGCACCAGAGTCCCCTCTAGTTAATATTAGGAAACTTTATGCCTGCATACACCCAACATACTGTGCAATAAAGCCATGCACTAATTTACACATTTTAAATGGGTACATAGCAATTATACTTTGTTGCAAACACTGGAGGCCCTGCACTATGTAGTTGGTAGCTAAGACCAATGCATCCTCTAAAAAGATGTCTGTGGTGTCGCTTGCTATCCCATTGTAGTCGTGCTGCCTTGAGTTGTTGTCGGTTGCCGAAGCATGGCGTCACATTCTAGTCATTCTTTTCAATAGGGTTAAGATGGTAGTATCACGTTAAGGGTTGTGTGCGCATGCGCATATGGGTGTAGCAAGCAGCCACTGCAAAATTTGCCAGCAACCACCTCTGTTAGAAACGAGGATGGAGGAGAAGGGAAGGGCAGGCAGTTTTTGGCTCACCTGGCAGGTACCTTTGTAGAGGAGGCATTGCTAAGACAATACCTCTCAATCTGAATACTTGCAGAAACCTAGCATCCTGACAGTTTGTGTTGCCACAGTAGCAGATACAAAATAGAATGTGTAGCAACTTTACACACGGAATGCCTCTTGTGTGCCATCTTTTAATAAACATTGCTGGTTGCATTGTCTTCAAGCTTTACAGAGCTGATAGATAACCTCTGGACAAAGGAAGACTAACATTGCTCATGCAGCATGGACATCCTGATGGCCTAAACATACTGGTGTTTCATAACCCCATGCACCAAATCATGAACACAATGGATACGTTTCAGACCCAAGATATTTATTACAAAGTACTCAACACAGTTAAGTAAACTTGGGCCAAATATACGTTAACTGGCACCTTCAGTTTCTTTGCAAAGCTGCCATTTGTAAACACAAGTTCAAACAAACATTACTTGCATACAAAAAGTGGAATGATAGAAAAATAATTTCAACTACATAGCTGGTGCTTACATGAATTTCTAATCACAAGCCCATTGCAGTGAACTTGGTTATAAACATGGGAAATTGAGGGGCTATGTTTTTGCAAGTCACGGTCTCTGCTTCATACAACAGCTGGCAAGTAGATTGTATAACCAGTACTCTACTCAGCTGAAGCTGCCTGCACCATTTGTACTCTAGATTAAACCATCACATTGTGGCCAGTGACCTGACTGCACCGTATCGTCCTTAGCTGGCAAAAGCAGAGCCGACTGCAAACTCTTCAGATCTAGCTGTACTGTGCACTCTGCCACCATTAAGTGGGAATAAGTTAGGCTATGTTGTCTACCATGTGCCAAGATTTACAGTGACAAGGTACGACTGCATCCTCGTGACAACTGAAGAATTTTGTGCTTTGCTTCAGCAGCAGTGCTTCGGCAACTTGAGTCTGGTGGCATCTGCAGAGGCATAATGTGAACATCGAAGTTGAGCTGCTTCAATTCATCTAGCCCAAGTGCAGTGGATATATCTTCGACACTTTTAGCTCCCGGTAGATCCTGAAAAATGCACAACAAACCGCAGTGAGCTCCACGTCAAGTACAAGCACTTTTCCAACTAGAATTCAAGCCAATTCTCCTCAAATCATAGACCATACATGGGAATTCTCCCCGAAAGGTTTATTTCCAAAAAGGTCTTGAGGCTTGCCACTGCGTGGCATCCAACAAAGCAGACAGTGAACTCCATTGAAGTCAAGTTCTATAGATCAATTCAGGTCAATTTTAAAAGGGTTTAAAGCTGAATCAAACTGTTTTCAATGCAAGCAAAAATCAAGATCAGCATTATCATTCTAGACGTGCAACATGGCTTCTCACAAATGAAGTGCTGCCGAGTTACATATAAGGCTGCGAGGCTTCTCGTATTTATATTAGAAAAATATGCGTGGGTGTTTCTGTGCTCACATTGAAAACCAGTGTATTTTTGGTTTACAAATGATATTAAAGAATTGTGAAGAGTGTAATGTCACACCGTAAAAATAGCTTGCACCCTTTGAAGTGTTGTCTTGTCTTACAACAACTATAATTGTGATCTACCTAGTGTATTACCATGCTTTAACACAGCAAGCCCAGTACTTTCAGGCCACAACCAAACTGTGCACCAACAGCGTGACATTTTATTTTTCATAACAAAGTGGTGAGCACAGTGTTTTCAAGAAAACAAAAGCAAGTGTGATGAGTACAAAGACTCCACAAGGGTGCAAGTGTTTTAGAGTGCAGCCTGTCTAGAACATGTTAGTGTGAGCTCGTATTTCCTCACTCTAACATGGACATAAGCCTAACTAGCTGCACAGTTTTTCCTAGCCTGCACTATTTGTCACGTGTGCTGATAAAGAAAAAAAAGTAATGTCATTGATAAATTGGGAAACAAATTTAAAAACTACGGCATGGTCAAATCTGGACACACCAGCTCTCTTAATGCTGGTGTTTTTTGATGCTTTGCATTTTCCTCAAAGGAAATGGATCGGGGGCACGTTTATATTTTTAGACAAAAACATGAAGCCAAAGAAAGCATAGTGGGTGTTACTTGCTTTCATTCAAAGTTTGAAAAGTACAAGGTAAGTAGGAAATAAATTAAAGTGAACAGAAAACTTGCTGCCAGTGGGGAATTGACCCAGGACCTTCATGATACCAGTGCAATGCTCTAGCAACTGAGCTACGGCTATGGTCGTTCCTCTGACCAATTTTTTGGTTACTTTAACACTTGTAACCCAGGGAGTGCTAGTGAGTGCCACTCGCCCATTATGCCAGATGTCAAACCGTCTTTTTTTCAGATTGCATTGTGCAGCATGTGATATTTTACGAACTGACAAGCTGGCCTATATGCCCCTGTATGCTATCTAAAGGTATCAAACCTGTCTCATGCAATCGATGTATAGCAAAGGGTTTACACCTGCACAAGAGTTATCCATGATGATAGGAGCAGCCCTATTGTAATTTAGCTGTTGAGCATTATGACTGCAAGTGCAAAAAGAGCCTCAATATTCCGTTTTAGAAGAGCAAGTGGTAATGTTTGTTGATGCCTTTAATTACTAATTCACCACAGCAATGAGCTAGAAAATGTTGCACCAGTCAAGACGTAGCCCTGGAGTACGCTAGGTCTTGCCTCCTAGCGGCTTCCTCGGCCAGCTGGATTGCCAGAGCTGATCATCCAGGGCTGAACTAAGCAGCGCAGCTCGACAATGTGTACGGAGGCTGTCGGTAAAAACCATTTTCTCATTACCATGTTTTCATCCCTGGCATTCCCATAAGATATGTTCAAAAGAAGCTAGTGCCTGACAGTTATTGCATCGATTGGTCGTGCAGATCTCTGGATACGTGACATGTAGTAGTGCTGGATTCTTATCGGACCTGGTTTATAATTGTCTCCATTGAATAGACTGTGCATATTGAATTTAGGGTGAGGTGGTGGGTAAACATGCCTCTGCAGATTATAATATTTTGTAATTTCATCAAGTGCAGTCTTTTAGTTCAGTGTAGTGCATCAAGTGCAGTCTTTTTTAATGCTGTGAACATTCCACATAAGACCTTTTGACGCTACATAACTAATAGCAAAAACAAACAAGCAAGCTAAATGGACAAATATGAACAATGATGATGTTCTGAACTGCAAAACAAGTAGTCGTAAGCTTCACTGACTATGCACACAACTCAATATAAATAAACTGACCCCTGTCCCAATAAGGATAGAACACATCTAGTAGAGCTAAGCGAATATTAGATTACAAATTTCAAATATTTTTCGAATAGTGTTTGCTATTTGATTAGATTTGCACCGAAATATTTACTATTTGAACTTCCCAAAGACAAACACAGTCAACGCCAAATTGAAAGTGGCCTTTTCGTATTTTTCGATGCTTAACCTCGTCACACTCCCATATTGCAGCAAAGCTGCCTTTCAGGCTTCGCTACGCTCACAAATGTATTGACTCTAGAAAACGCTGGTTCCGACATAGAGATGATAGATGTGGCAAAGATAGGGGCCTAATTAAGGGTGTTTTGGACCTGAATTTTCCATAGAAAGTCCAAAAAAATCGGACACCGTGGATCTTTAGCATCTGGAATATCAAATGTTCTTGCATGTTGACGTATACGAGTCAGATTTGGAACTCTGCTAAAAGCGAGCACACCTTCGTCCGCCATGTCAGTTGCGCTTCCACAGAAGTTGAAAGAGGAAGGGAGGCTGAGGAAATAGTATCTTTGCCTTTCACTTGTAAAGTGTTGTCGGCGACACTTTGAACCAAATCATCGAGTAATACAATTTGGTCCCTGATGTTTCATTCTGGATCATACTATGAAATACCATCCCGAAAGTGCTCCATCAACCTTGCAAAAATAAACAGTTTCATGTTGCTATATCTCATAAAAATATGCTTAGAAATACTCTCCAACATTTTTTTCCCCTGCAGTTTCACTTCAAACTATTAAAAAGTATTCTAGAAATATTCAAGAAATACTGGGAAAATATTTATTTGATTTGCACTCGCACATTAATATTCGAGTTTACTTTGCACCCAAAAATTTTGCTATTCGCACAGCTCTAATGGCCATTTTAACTCCTTAAACAAGAAAACCAAATGAAATGCTCAGTTTAAAAGACCTCTCATAAACATGTTTCAATTAACATGATGCTTTTAGCTTATGCATTAAGCTGTCATAGTTCTGTTAAAAGCAGGAAATCAGAAGGGGCAGACCTACTTTGTATGGCAGGCCCTCAATCATTCAAGCTCGAGTGACCCTCAGGATTTTCTTTCCAAGTTTGAATTTTCAGGTCTCTCATATACGACTCGGGGGCAACATACCAACTTGTGTTGCAATGTTTGTTTCTCATAGCCAAATCGAACTTGTATACAATGCTGCATGATTGCCACTAAAGTTTTCTTACATAAGCAATCATAATGGTACATGTTATGCACAGTGTGAAATTAAGGGGAAAGAATATGCTGTTACCCATGACAGTTAGTAGCCCTTTCCCAATCATAGCATGCTTTTCAACATGAGAACAGTGTATTGAGTAAAAAATAACCTGAGACGAATTCAGCATGTGATCGGCCAGATAGACTTTTTTTTTCTCTTCTTTCTTAGCCAACATGAGATTGTGCATGCAGTTTGGCCACTTTGTGGGCAGCTAATTCGCTTTACCTGCACTTGTCTGCAACATAAAGAAATTATTGAGCTAGAAGCAATGAAAGCACCAGATATTTTCAGCACAGACAAGCAAAAAGTATGAACTAACCAAAACCATGCAGTGAAACAGTTTAATTTAGGTGGCTTTTAAATACACACATAGCAACTAACTAAAAGTGCGAGTTGTCAGGAGTCGACTATACTGGCGATGGAAAGAACATTTCTGCAATATCTTGTCAAATCATGTGTTCTGCATTTTGGAAATTCCATTGCAGAGTGATTTATGCATATTACTGCTGAACTTTTGGGAACATATATCCATGATGGCTGCAATAATGGCCTTTTATTACATATACCTAATTATTCTGATTATTTTTTATCAATAAACACTCTCTGGCTTTGTTTTTATCACTGAAGCTAAAAACTTAATACAATGCTTATGTAATTCACATAGCACACCACAATAAGCTCCTTTGCACGCTCTTTCTTTGGAATGTCATAATTATGGAGTTCAAATGCCTCCGAGTGGTTAGGAAGTCTGCAAACGCTAACAACTTACAACCACTGTAATAAAATATCAAGATTAATGCATTGCATGAGTAATGCAAACATAGCTATTTTCCAAAATGACACCTCAGCAGAAACAATTTCAAGCCCTTCAATCATGTGCTGTACTTTTAAGCCATTGCTTCAATGGTTTATGTAAAAAGGCTGGTCGAAATCCCTAGCACTATTCGCGCAGGATCAACGCACAAATGGGGTGCATTATACAGACCTGTTTATTGGCAAGTACAAGAATGGGCACATTTTTCAGCCGCTCATCTTCCAAGATTTTGTGGAACTCATGAGCAGAAGAGCGTAGTCGCTGGCCATCAGCAGAGTTCACCATGTACACAAGAACACTTGTACCAGGAAAAAAGTTGGGCCAGTACGGTCGCATTGTTGCCGAACCACCCACTGAGGAAAGAAGAAACTATGTTATTTCCTTGCAAGTTCCAATGCCTAAAAATGCTACTATTTGGAAATTACAGCTGTTACTTATGCAAGTGTTATTTCACCAACAGCTTGACAAGCACTAAACCAGTAAGCAATGCGTGCAACACTCTTGCTGCATAAGCATGCTAAGTACTGCCACATGGACATTTTTCAATCATGCTTGAATTCAAATCTTGCTCATCGTAATAAAGTTTTCTAAAATCAGGGGTGCAACAGGCAAAATAGAATTTGGAGCAATTTTCGAAGCAGCAAAATCTTACTTTTGAAGCACTAAAATGCAAATTGGAGCAGTATAAAAAAAGAAGGCTTACATTTAGAAAATAAAAAAGTATGTGCAATCCATTCAATAGATATGTAGGGTTTAACGTCCCAAAACCACCATATGATTATGAGAGACTCCGTAGTGGAGGGCTCCGGAAATTTCGACCACCCGTGCATTCAGCATCACCTAAATTGTGCAGAGTAAACATGAGCACTGCTAATTTAATAAAACTAGTATTTTGAGCCATCCCACTGAGTAAATAATGATAAAGTCCACATTAGCTTTTGCCACATCTGTCAAAATTTTTTGAGAGAACCCGTGAATTCCAATGTATCTTTTAAATGAAAAAGGGCGCGCACACAAACACGGGCACTAGAACTAGCCTAATGATCTGTGCTACTGCAATCCAAATGTAGATCTGCCAAGTCGGCGACATTGAAATTCAAGGTATTCGTGAAAGTGAAGAGTAGGAGCGGCGAAAAAAAAAACTGGCGCACACTTTTCTTTTTATTTAGGACGGCATAAGTGTCGTACACTGCTCCACATTATTGCCAGAGCTTTTTTAGATGTGAACGATCATACTAGCGCTCACAATTATGCCATAGTATACAGGAATGAGTAATTCAACAAAATGTGCTGTGTCCTGTGAGTAATGCAACAGCTCTTCCAAATCTCAATACGCTTTCCCACAGGGCGCCAATGTACTGCGGCAAAGGTAGCTTAAACAGCGTTCTGCACGGGTTAGAAACGAGGCCAAGAAATTTTCGAACACCACTATGCCACCCCCCCCCCCCCCTTTTTTTTTACGATGGGGGTTAGGTTTAGGGCACAATATCTTGGCTCACTTGCAAGGCGCGTTCTACCTGATAAAGTAAGGACGGCGCACGCTCGATGGTTCGGCAACAGCGCCGGATCGCTGGGACCACGCAAATAACGCAACTGCAAGACAGAAAACACGTTTATGTGCCGTTGCTATGGCAACCAACCTGGTTGCCGGCAATGGCGGCGTTCGCAACACAACTCTATTTGCGCACGGAAAACACGATATGCACTCCCAGCTTTAGTTGTTAACATGCCATAGCTGCTTTTGTTGCCCAGAGAGTTAATATTTCCCGGGAAGCGTTGATGGCTACAGCAAGCATTTTTTTTGTTGAAGTTGCGTTGGCCCACCGAGAGGTATCTGCTGTGGTCAGCGGACCAATGGGCGCACGGCTTTGTTACTTGATCTGGTCCATTGCACCTCACAAGTGCCCTGACCTAATAGAATTAAGGTTAGCGTGGTTTAAGGTTTTTAAGGTTTGCGTGGTTAGGTTATCGTGCTGTAAGGTTAGAGTCTGCGTGCTTGGAACGGAAATACAGACGGGCAATGTGGCCCCCATTTTTCGCTGAATTTACTACAACTAAGAAAATTTTGAGACTGGTTGGCTGTTTTGGAGTAACATGGCGCAATTTCAGCAAATTTCATGCTTTTGGCGTGCAACTTAGCGTAAAAATGGGTAATTGTATCAAGTTGGCGCTACTGCTGCACCCCTGTAAAATTCACTCGAAATCAAGTTCAATACCAATTGAAAGCACATCTTGTAACACAGCATGTTTTACATACCAAAAAGGAATTTCATTAGTTTAAAGGAACAGAGTAAGCCCTATATTATGCCATGTATATTAGGCAAAGTTTATGTACATTTTCTCGATAATCATCAGAGTTACAGTAAATTTTTTTATTACTATCATTGTATTCATAAGCTTTTGCTCTTTTTATTGAAGCAGATTTAACGCTGAAACTTGTAACACTAATTAAATTTTTGTTTTACTTCAGCTACTTATCACTTGGTAATAGCTTTTAGATGTCATGTTGAAAAAGAGCACTTAACCAGGCATCAATAATTCTGTTCCAGCATATTGCTTATTACATTATCTAAATACTGGCCAAAATCTACGATTCTAGATACTGTGGTTGGCAAGATAAAGGAACATAAGTAAAAAAAAGCATGTTTTGAGATAATTGCATTGAAATTTAATAATGTAAATTAGAAAGGCACAATGAGATAACAGCAAATTGACAGGCTCGTTCAGTAGGCACTAGGCACATACTTATCACCAATAAAATGTTCTTATTGTGTTGAAGCGTCTAGCCTGGCGAGCCTCCTTTGTTGCCTGCTGAGCAGCCCCGTCAGCAAAATACTGTCGACACAGGTCAAGGGTGCGTACGCGTTGGGCAGTGCCCCGACGAAATTCTAAAGGAGTTCAGTATATTCACATAGGCTATATTGCCATCATTACGTGAGAACAGTATGATGAGTGCATATTTTCAGCGTTTGATGTCTGAAAAAAAAAAAAAAAAAAGTCAGAGCTTTGCCGCAAAGGCGAAAGAATGCGATGGCAACAAATTGGAAGGTCACGAGAGGAATGATAAGCAGATCAAAACGTGCCACGTGTTTCTCACGCACAAATGACACATGAAACGTACTCACAGGTACAGATGAACACGAATTAGTGTCTCAGTTCTTACTTCGGTGTGTTTGAAAAGCGCACCCTTTTCCCAAACGGTGACTGAGCAGCGAGTGCAGTGTATTGCCGCGTCGTGACGATCTGGCGATGCGCGCTCATTGTGCCATGTCACTGGTAATGCTGAAAACATGATAGCTCCCCCAAGATCTTGATCACCAGCGGAAAGTGGTAGATATAAATAGCTTGCCATTTCAACGTTGAAGGAGGTGCTCCTTTGTGGCTGAGTGGTCAACGCCACGCACTCGCAACCAACGTTACTACACAACCAAGAGAGGTCAGATATTCGATTCCGCGTGCCGGAGTCTTTCTCTGGGTTATTTTCTTCCTTGCGTCTTCATATATATATATATATATATATATATATATATATATATATATATATATATATATATATATATATATAAGGGAAAGAAGTGTATACCTAAGGGCTCGTTTTTCCGTGTTTTTAACACAATAATAATGAGATATAACAGACAGTAATGCCAAGGAATGTACAGGGGAAGTTATTAACATTAATGGAATGTAAATAAGAAGAAAGAAAAGTGGATGAAAAAATTACCAACTGTAAGCAGGAATCGAACCTATGACCTTCGAATTACGCGTTCGATGCTCTAACCACTGAGCTATTACAGCGGCCCTCCCTCCATCCACTTTTTTGGGTTTATCTGTGAATTTAGAAGTAGGAGCGACAGTCAGCGCCATCTATAAGCCAAACAACGAGTGTGAAAACACTCTTATGCGCATGTTTGGCGTCACGTAGCACGTGAACTTATTATGAGCGGGCAGCTGATTAATTGTCCCTCTTATACAACCTAAACACACCAAGTCTGCCAGTACGAGACCCTCGTTCAATGAAATAAGGGAAAGAAGTGTATACCTAAGGGCTCGTTTTTCCGTGTTTTTAACACAATAATAATGAGATATAACAGACAGTAATGCCAAGGAATGTACAGGGGAAGTTATTAACATTAATGGAATGTAAATAAGAAGAAAGAAAAGTGGAAAGAAAAGTGGACTTTTGTTAATACTTCCCCTGTACATTCCTTGGCATTACTGTCTGTTATATCTCATTATATATATATATATATATATATATACATACATACATACACATATATGGTGAATGACGGTGGTCACCAACGCCGGTGGAAAATCCAGTCAAGAGTGTCCATATAATTGCTATCACAATAAAACGTTTTCTGGAGTGCACACCCCAGTGTGCTCAGATTTGGGTGCACGTTAAAGAACCTTAGGAGGCCGAAATTTCCGGAGCCCTCCACTATGGCGTCTCTCATAATCGTACGATGGTTTTGAGACGTTAAACCCTACATATCAATCAATCGAGTGCACACCCACATGACCATTCGAGTTGTTAGGGTTTTGTTTTCCCATAGAGACATTGGACAAGTAATTCTGGATGAGCTAGGTCAGGATAATTTGGCTTAACAGCCTCAATGAGAAATGCTGGAAGGTGTTTTTTATAAATTGATTGATATGTGGGGTCAATGCCCCATAGCCACCATATGATTACGAGAGATGCCGTAGTGGAGGGCTCCAGAAATTCGGACCACCTGGAGTTCATTAACGTGCACTCAAATCTGAGCACATGGGCCTACAGCATTTCTGCCTCTATCAGAAATGCAACCGCCGCAGCCGGGATTTGATCCCGCAACCTGCGGGTCAGCAGCCAAGTACTTTGGCCACTAGACCACCGTGGCGGGGCTGTTCTTTATAAATGAATGGTTCACTACACAACTGGGCTTCGTTGAATTTACACAGAAGACTGTAGGATGGATTGGTATCCTGTGATGCCGTGTGAAAATATGGGACAGGTTTTTGCGTGTCCCCCAAGCTCGCTCTATTTCTTTTAATGGCCCAACGATACTAGTTTGGTGCTTTCCAATGATGGCACTACTAAGATGTCCCCAGCCAGATATAGATTTCCTTACAGAAAGCTTGATGCCTCTGCTTTCTTTTGTTTTCGCAGTTCTAGGCCCATTCTTCTCTGAATGTGCCAAATTCCCTCCACCTTGCAAACCATAAGCTCTCCATATGACTATGACACTTCAATTTCAAGGAATCCCTTGCTACATAAGAATGGGGGTGCGGCAGATCACCGCAAAAGTTTTGAAATGTCATTTTTATAATAAAAAAAAACCCACCAAGACAAACAAACGACTGATTATGGTACAGAAAAGACCGCATATATGAAATAACGCAAAACTAAAAAAATTAATTTTTTCAATATTTTTCAATATGTTCCCTTAATATGATGTGGATAGTGCGCAGGTAAGCAAACATGGTATAGAAAATGCCAAGTTCAAGAATAAATGGGATAAAGCAGATTACAAACAGATTTCGATGTTTTAAAAACATTATAAAAAGCAGTATTATGTCTGTTTTTGGTTATGTTTAGAAAACACACTTTTAAAAACCATATTAATTTAATTCAAATTAATTCACCATTTAAAGACTATTTAAAGACATTGCATCAGCAATCATGAAGACTTCAAAGTTTGTTAACTAGTAAACATTATGTAATTTACTCACAGCAATAATTATCTAACTGCCTCATCAAGGAAATTGAATTTCTATACATCTGTGTGGCTGTTGCATCTGCAATGTCAGTTGAGCTCGTCGATTCTGCATGTGTAGGAGCGCTCACCGGTCATGCCCTCTGTTCCTTCGTTTCGAGTTGTGTTGTTATTGTGATACCTGGCTGCAGGCGAAACTTACGGACCCCAATGTAAGTATGTCTCTGGGGAGAGAATGTTGTGGTGACGGACTGTTAGGCCTAGTCCTGTAGCATTCCCTGCGGAAAGATGCACGCGGGACACTCTCGCAGCTTCCTTTCTTCTGTGCTCATAAGACAGACCTGGTTATATTGATGTGCAATAAGTTGTCTTTGAATTTGCAGACTCCACAAACCATTGGCTTCTGTTCTTTTCGAAGGTAGGTTCATTTTTAATGCATTAGCGCTCGGTATACAAAAAACAAGACAAATAAAAAAAAATGTGCTGCAAATGTTGCACCACGGTTTGCATGCGCAACATGTTTTAACAGTTTGTGACTGCCGAATTAATTAAGCATACATGTAAAAGCTGCATAAATGCAGGTCATGGTTTCTGTTCATGTTCGAACAAACATGAGTGGAAACAGTGTTTTTATTTTGTTGTCCAAATTTCAGTAAAATAAAAAAAAATTCAGTAAATAAAAGGCCACTTGACAAAGTCTAGCTTCAAGATACACATTTAGCTTGAGCTACGAGTCCACGTAATAAGCAGTTTCAGAATAGGGTACGCAAAGATAGCATTAGTTGGGCATGTATTCCATTTTTGCCACTTAACCTAAGTACGTAAGGTGGCGACGTTCAGACGCATGAGCAGTAGCCACTTTTGTAATAGGGGGCTGAAAGATAGCATTTGTAGCATATGTAGCATATGACGCATGCACAGTGGCAACAAAGACTAGCACAAAGCTTTGCACACCCTATTCAAAAACTGCATAATTAGAAGCTACAACGTGTGCCATCCACTTTATTGTATCACTGAAATTTGTGGATAAGAGATTTTCGCAGTGACAGCATACTAGTTCAGAATTTCTTCTGGAGTACTATCTGCATGTAACGAGAGTCTAGGCATGCTTTTCTGTTGCCAATTTCCGAGGGCATGAGAGTCAAAGACGCATTTCATGGGGCGGAGTTTGGCATTTTTTCTCAGCGCTGCCTTGACTATCTCGATGTGCTTTTGGACTTGTGATTAATGTTTTTCCCTTCTCTGTTAACCTCCTCCTTTCTCTGTAAAGCTGGCGCCTCATAGCAGAACCAAAAAGTTTTCTTGCACGTCTCTTGTGCCTAGTTAAACATAGCAAGCTCGCTCTATGTCGCCGTGTGGCGTCATTAAGTTTTCAACTTTTCCCATTGTGCTATTTTCGTGACAACTAATGAAAAATGATGCCAGGGAAAGTATAGGGGACATTATTAGAAGTAATTGTAATGTACATGTGAAGAAAAAGTGGACCAAAAGCTGACTTGCCACCAGCAGGAACCGAACCTGTGACCTTTAACTAATGCGTCTGATGCTTAACCATTGAGCCACGAAGCTGTCATCCATCCGTACACTATATAGGGTGTATATGTGCATTTAAATTTAAACGAAGGAGTGTCAGTGAGCACCGCCAGTAGCCACTATGGCGAGCGTGGAACACTCCTCCTTTCCTTGTAGGCATCACGTAGCAAGTGATCTAATTACAAGTTGACAGCTGGCCAATAATCCCTCATATACTACTTGAAAGCATCAAGCATGCCAGAATGAGACCCACACTATAAATGATGAAGTGTCTGTTAGACACAATATCAATCAGAACAATATTAATTAGAGATCACATATGACCTCTTCAATTGTTACTCAAGAAACTGATCAACAGAAATATGGACAAAAACTTACATTCCCAAAAGTTCTCAGAGTTAATGCTGACCACGTTGAAGCCTTCAGTACGCTGCGTTCGTGCCGAAGTCCCATCTGGTCTTGACAATTGCAATAAGAGGCTACTTTTGCCAGCACCGTCCAGCCCCAAGACAAGGATTCTTTTACCTCCATCTGCGGACTGAAAACTTTCATTTGTTGGAGTAATTGACGTATTCTCTAACGTCTCTGCGCAATATGTTAAGTGACCCTCAAGTGTTTCGCGAATACGACCAGGAAACGAAGAGACAAACCAGGAGACCCCCTAGAGCCATCGCAGCGTGCCATCCGCTCACTTACACACTGAAGCCGTTTTCAAATAAGTGTTTTGTGAGAAACTAATCGCAAACGGGCCATACTCAATGACAGTACGAGAATGAATGAACACATGGCTTCGCTTTTTTTATTTTAAAACGCAATGCTGCTAAACATGTTTATTTTAAGCCTTCATATAATAATAATGATAAAAGTGCTCGGAGAAACTAGTGCAACCTTTTTTTTTTTTTTTTTCATAATGAGAATGGAACCAAGATTCCATGGCACGCTGTACGCTGCGAAATAGTACCTAAAGATAAGTGCAGCCACGACGAACAACTCTAGCCATGCCCAGTCATACGCCCCAATTTCTTCATGAATATATTAAAGCCGTCTATAGAGTGCATAACGCAATATACACGTTTTCCACCTACCGTTTTCTCGACGCTTCCATGGTACTTTCGGGATCTTCGTTTCCAATAGTAGCGCAACGTTAAGCACGTCGCCATACCCACAATCACGCAGCTTCCGATCAAAAATGCCTTTCGCGGGACAGCTGCGTTCGCAAGTTTAAATAAACTCATTTTATCAGCTCGCGCGTCCGAGCCGACCGAGCAATCCCGCACCGAGCGTGGAAGGTTCCCGGATGAACCGACAGATGCCGTCAGCATCGAAAATTTATGTACGACCAGAAATATTTTTCTGTATTCGCGCAAATTGTCACACTTGCTTGCTATAAAAAAATGTACCAATTTTATTTAAGTCAGGTTTTAGTACTTTGAACGTTCTTTATTGGGAGCACGAAATCGGGTAAAAATACTCGTTCGCGTGCGCATTTCTCTATGGCGTGCGCACTAGAGGCGCATTCGACAATCTAAATCTCCCCGTGGACTTCTTGGCTATGCTCTTCATAAAGTTGATTAGAAGTCCTCGTCAAATAATGAAACCTTATCGGTAGTTTGGCCATGCCTTACTTCTCTTAAACATCGGTAAGTACTCATGCCTGCCGTTTAATTTGGTAGGATGCGCTGCAGGCCGTGCTTGAGACGGATTAGTGGTCGAGTTGCGGTAACCCTAATTTTTGTTATCTTCATCCATTGATGTAAAAAAAAAAAAAAGAGTGGGGCTTTCTTTGTTCACTGTTTCTTATCATTTGCATTGCATGCCATTGTGTAGGAAAGTAGGTTTTTCTCTTCCTTCCCTTCATCTCAGAATCGCGCACGCGCGATTCTGAGTTGAACCCGAGCAGTCTGTAATTCGAGCCATGTAGAGGCACACAGCGACTGACACGGTTACGTCGCGGCTGTTGCCAAGCTGCCATGCTTCCACGTAAAATTATCCGCGCAGTCTTGGCAGTGCGCTATTGTGCTTGCAGCGTCTTTGAGTAAAGCAGACCTTCGCTGGGTATGTAAGGCGTTTCATCTGCGTGGTGGTATTTTGTCGCCTGCTTTTTTTTTTTTTTTTGCAATATGTGCACCGTTCTCCCAGTGTGTAGGACTGTTATTCCTTTCTCCATTAAGGTACTGAAGATACAAGTCAGTATTCCACTCGCTCCCTACTCTCCTCCTGCCTTCGGGGGCTGACGGACTGTTGCTAGGTTGTTTTGATGTTGCCTTAACCTTCCACAAGGGCATGTTGACGGATATGCCAGTAGTGGTATGCACGTTGCGCATTGTTCTATTTGTGCTCTTTAGCGTGTGTCGCTGCGCATTTTCCTATGTGGTGTCTCTAACTATGCGTGTTTTAACTTGGCAGTTGGTGTGTTCAATTGCTCATGCCGCTTCTTTCCGTCGTGTTAAACCAGCTCGCGTGGTGTGGCTTTTTTTGTTTTATTTTTAATGCAGCTTTAACTGCACGACAAACATGAGCACCGAGGCTGGCCAGCAGATTCCGGGCCGCAGGGCCCTGATGCCTGGTTGGATGAAAAGCCACATGGACAGACTCAACACTGTGGCTAATCTGGACGACATGTGCAGCTCCCCTCCCGAGACAGAGTCGGGCTTTCTCCGAGACATGCCACTTTCCCGCATAACCACTCCACCTGCTTCACAGACCCCCACTGGTGTGTACACTGCATTGTGCTTTGTGGTCTGCCTGCAAAGTAAAATGTTAAGACTGAAAGCTTGAGATTATACACTGGTGAATTAGGTTAGTACAGTCTGAAATGAGTGGCTTACGGAACCAAAATAGCCGGGCGTGTCTGCTGTGCATCGAGAGGAGACACCTGAAATGTAGGGCGGGCGGCGTTTTTTCAGTCCTCGCTGCATGTGTCCTCCTCAAGTAAGCGCCACCTTGGTGCACTGCTGAGCACTACTGAATATTTGATTCCCAGCTGTGACAGCAGCATTTGGATGTAGACTAAATGCAGAAGCTTTTCTCTGCTTAGATTTGTTGGAACATTTCCCAACGGGAGTGGTAAAAATTAAGCTGCAGGACCCCACTATAGTGGGCCTGAAAAGTGCTGCACTTAAACATCGGAACGCAAAGTAGCACTTTATAGCCTGGTTCACATCTCCCTTTCACCTTCATTTACATCTAGATTAACATGTTTTTTGTTACGTGTATAATGCCAAAGTTAGTTTCTCTGAGCCATTTTCACTACGCTTTTCTCTTGAAACATGCCTTACTTGCCTAATATGCTTTAAAGCAATGTTCAAAGAAGCAGTCGGAACCGTACTATACTGTGTAAACTTTATTCGTCACTTGGTCCCATAGTGCCATAAGATTGAATGCAAGCATACAGGCTGTTTTGTAGTTGAAGGAAATTTCGGAGCAGAGCTCTCAGCATTGCGATGCAGCGAGCTCTGCAGTCGTGTACAAGCAGCAGCTTATGCGGAAACTTGAAGGGTAGTGTTATACAGTCTTCTGTTGCAATACACTAGCGGAATTGTTGAGAAGTGCCATACTTTCAAGGCTAGTGCTCCAAGACTGAGCGTCTTGTCACAAATTTAGGTGCCTCTTGTCACTGCGTATTTTATCACACGTGAAGAAATGTACAGCCGTGGCCACGTCTGTGTAAAGCTCGCGAGGAGCCGGTTTTAGCTCTGCGGGGTGAAACCTCGCATTTTCGGGCTCTGATGTGGTCAGCCTGACAGCTAGGCTACACATGCTTCTGATACAGCTCTTCAGAGCCCGAAACTGCCTCGAGGTTTCGCAGAACGAAAACCGGCTCCTCGCGGGCTCTACACGGACGTGGTCGCGACTGTACAGTGCCAATTTTTATGAAAGAGAAAGCGGGAGTGCATGGCCTGCGTGCTCCGACGGCTGCTGGCAGCGCGTTGAAGCGGGAGCAAAAACAACCACAGCCTCTGTTCCAGCCATCTTGAGGCAAGAAAAAACAAGCATTTACTGGTTATACTGATGTGAAGTCGGCTGCAAGACTGTAACCCCTTCGAGATGATTACGCAAGAGGCCGGTAATTGCTTTGAAGGGCGAGGGGGTTGCAATCTTCCCTCTGGTTTCATATGATTAATGACTGCTTGTTTTGCTCGCCTCGAGAATACTTGAAAAGAGGCTGTGGTTGCTCTATCTTCCGCTTGAACGTGCTGCCAGCAGCGGCCGAAGCGCGCAGGCCACGCACTCCAGTGTTCCCTTTTATAAAAATTGAGTGTACATGCAAATTCTCGATAACCTGGTTTTCGAATGAATGAATTAAACTTGCTGTGAAACCAAGATGGTAGTAGCCCGCTTCTGTTTCTGAAGGCTTGGAGGTCGGCACTGCTCAGTGTTTAGAAAAGATCGGCTTAGCTCCAGCACTACTACTTACGAGATCTGCCCACTGCCTTTGCGAGTATCACTTGCTTTTCAAGCCGTGTGGCCTGCGTCGGCTGCTACCCATCTCTGGTGCTCTGCAGGTGCGAGTGTGCATTGACATATCCGGCTTACCCGTACCACTATTCTGTTGATTGCCTTAGTGCTGGCTCAAGCAGAGTTGCACTGCGACCAACGCTGCTCATTGGGGGATGCTGTTGACGAATGAAGCTTTTTTTGTTGCTTGCATGTTCATGAAATTTTTAGAGGCATGCACTTTCAGCATTGCCAAGAAGGCTGCAACTTTTGGACCTGATGAACAGTAATGGTGGTGGTAGTGCGGCGTCACTAAAGCCGCGGATAAGGTGAGCTTCGGAATATTGCAGTTTTGCCCGATAAGGGGGCAGACTGGTCTTGGACATTTTTTATTTCTTCAGTGATCTTGATCAAGTTATGCATTATACATGATTATGCAGTTTTTGTGCCCATTTCAAATATTTAATCAGTTTTCCTGTAACTCGTCTTGTTCCTGAGATAACTTGTATTCATTTCCTATTGTCTCAGGCCGCCATAAAATGTGCTTAATTAAAAGCGATATTTAAAATATTCCAACAAGCCCGTTACGGTGATCTAGTGGCTAAGGTACTCGGCTGCTGACCCGCAGGTCGCGGGATCAAATCCCGGCTGTGGCGGCTGCATTTTCGATGGCGGAAGAAATGTTGTAGGCCCGTGTACTCAGATTTGGGTGAATGTTAAAGAACTCCAGGTCGTTAAACCCCACCTATCAATCAAAGAACTCCAGGTGTTCGAAATTTCTGGAGCCCTCCACCACGGCGTCTCTCATAATCATATGGTGGTTTTGGGACGTTAAACCCCACAAATCAATCAAGATATTCCAACATAGACTAATGTTGTTAGATTGAAAGTATGCAAGAGTTTGTTTTTAAGCCTTTCTTGGTTATTTTACAGTAAAGGGAACTATTCATTTTCAAAAGCACTTGGAATTGTTACAATTTTGATGAGTAATTAAAAAGGCTTGTGCTCTAAATTCTGCTCCCATACTTGCATTCTACACACATACAGGTTTCCATTGCAAAAAGGATTATTTTTGTACCTTCCCTAGGTGCAGATATATTGGGGCCTCGAAATTGCACAGTCGTAAATTTTCCATTTTGAGAAAAATGGAAAACGCACAGCTTCTTCAAAAAGCAACAATCATGGTGCGCAGGTTTTGCAATCCTCATAAAGGTGCTCATAAATTCATAGCAGAGCTTCTAACACAAATGCCGACAAATTTTTAAAAAACCCTCAAAGTCCGTTTCCCATTTTTTGCAGGTTCTGCATGTTAACAGCACCAAGAATCTGGACAGTTAGAATGACCTAAAAAAAAAAAAAAAAAATTACCACTTACTGATGTGTGAAAATTTGCAGAGATGGCAAAATACTTGCAGGAACCAAATATGTGGTCTAAAAAAAATGAATTTCTTGGTCCGAAAGACCAAGCTTAAGCCACAGCTCTCGTGCTTAGTTTTACTTTTGGGGCAGTTGTACATTCTCACGGCAGTATGCTTGCTCACTTTTCCTTCATGGCATGCGTTCTTGTTTGGTAACTATAATCACTTGGCTATTGTTTGTGTTTTGGACTTTCACTAGGGTAATTTTTTTTTCAGCAGGCGAACATTTGAACTCTGGTGCATTTTACATGATTTGAGTGCTAACAAACAAGCTTAGGTGGCTTTCCAAAGATTTAAGTGCAACTTCAATTGTCATACTGTTCTGAAAGGTACTCCTGGTGTGGAGGTGGTGTACGTTTGGCTTGTTTAAAGACTAGTCTTTCTTAAGGACCTTCGACGCGAAAATTTGTCTGTCTGTACATTTGTCTTTTTGTCCACTCTTTTTGGCACCGGGTACTTGAAACTGCAGACCCCATCCGCAGTGCCCACCAAAGTTGCTCAAGATTCGGCGTTCATACTTGTGCAATTGTCAATTAAAAAGCAATTATCGCGCCTGTCTCGGGCACCATAACACGTGTATATTCTGCATGTGCGTCTTTTACTAGGAAAGGCATACATAAGTAATTTTAAGGACCATAGCGTTTATCACGCTGCGCTTACCATGCAACCTTAGCGCGAAAAGGCGAGTGTTTCCAACGCTTTGCTAAGGTGGTGGCACCTATCAGTCTCCTTGCGTTCTACACCTTATCACCTCTGGGTGAGCACTTTCTTCTCGGAGCCAAGCGCTTTCTTTTTCAAGAAAACTGCCAGGAGGCGCTCGTGTCTCGCGTGTGGTGCGACTTGATGCGCTCGTTTGCTTCCGCTGCACACTCGAGGCACTCTATCGCAGTGCCTCCACAATACCATTCAGATTTTTCTTGCGCAGAACATCGAATAAATGTTTTGTTCACTCTCTCTACACGCGACTATCGTCTTAAGACATTTGCAGATTACATGCAGATGCGGGGCCAATTTTTTTTTCTTTAGGCCCTCGTAATCAACACAGCAACAGGGCACTTGTGGCAGGAACTAGTTATTTGCCACACAACGTAGCATTGGGCAACGAAATGCATTGAAACTTTTTTCTGCTTTTCCCGTCCTTGCTTCCCCTACTGCATAGCTCGCTTTGGGATACTAAGCAGATTTTGTGTTCTCAGGGGCACCGACCATCCGGGTGAGTGGCGTTGGCAAGTGTGATCCGCCCAGACTGGCCTCCGAGAATGCCGTGCGGCACCAAGTGCTGAGCCACCATGGATCAACCCTACAGAGCCTGGGGCGCGACGGTGGATCGGGCAGTGAATCTGCCCACACAACACCCTCTGTCACGCCACAAAGCTCTCCGTCGCTGGTACGGCGCGTGGTGGCAGCAGACTTGACGGCAGTGGGTGGTCCTATGGTGGATGGTAGCCGGCTGAAGCCCAAGAAGAAGCCGCCAGCGCGCTTTGCTGTCACCAACTTTGATCTTAATGCGGTTAGCCCTACCTCATGGTGAGGGTGCACAGTTGCCAGAGTATGAATCCAGCCAGGATGGTACAAGAATAAAAAGAATTCACAAGTGTAGCTTCAGCACCGTGGGTCTACTTGACTTGAGGGCACTTATAGCCTGGATAACACTTTGCTGCCCAAAAGATGAGCAAGCAGAAAAAAAAATTACCTTTGACTCTGTATGTGGGATGTTTGTTAGGAGTGTAACAAAGAATACTTTTGTAACTTTCCATTTATATACCCTATAGAGTAGACTACTTATTAGTGTCCCTGTGTCTATTGCATTATGGCTAGGTTTTCTTTTTATTCGTGTACCATGACCTGTTGCCTGGAGGATGTGGCTTGCCTCGGTCCAAGCAGTGGGTGACAGCACTGAACTGTCCCTTGTTGGACACCCCCTGCCTGTTTTATTCTTGAGTCTTCTTTTGTGCTTCTAAACTCTCTTGTGACTACTGTAGCCACTGTTCACATGTCTTGCCTGCTGTTCTTCACCCTGCTGATCTTTTTTAGACTATGCTGCTTTCCAGAAATTGCTGCAGTTTTTTTGTTATATATTTTTTTGTGTGTGTGAATAAACGGTTCACTCACCCATCATACCTTGACTTTCTTTTCACTGCCATGTAGTTGCCTATCCTATTTATGGCATGTTTGTTGTAGCACTTTGTATCTGGATTTTGGTTGTTTGGCTTGCTGTACACTATAGGTTTTTTAACATGACGGCATTGAAGAGCTCGTTTCTTGGAAATTCGGGCACTGGTGCTAGTGTAGGTGTTGGTATTGTTGGTTGTGGGTGAAAAAGTAATATCTGCTGACTGAAAAAAATGAAATGCAAATTAACTGAGTAAGAAATACTGGTCCTAGTGAGGATTGAACTTGGGCTGTCTGCATGGCAAGCAGGTCTTCTACCCCAGAGCCATGAAATTTGTTGAAACTGCTTTGGAAAAAAACTACATCAGTGTTATGCAGTGGAAGAAGTCTCCTTAATGCATGTGATATTGCATAGTGGAAGTGTAGAATGGTGCCAGGCATCTAAAGATATGTATTGAGCAACGAGCGAGTTTTAAATTCACACCCATTATAAAGTGCTTTGACATATTTAAACATCAGTAGCAGCAGCAGAAATATCAATGGCGAGAACAGTTGCATAGGCTTGCGTGTTGCCCTACGGACGTGTAGTAGGCCCTTAGCTGATTTGCAGAAAAAATAATTGTGACATAGTGGGGGATTAACAACTGTGCTTGCAATTGATAATGCAGTGAAATGGCCTATGTTATACTCGCAGTCATCAGTTTCCTTACAGCACTGCTGAGGCATGCACTGAGAATCTAATCAGGCTAGCAGTTCAGAAGGCAATGCATAAGAGGCCCGATAATGCACTAGCTATTTGCTCCTAGAGGTAAAACTCGAGCATCATTTTTTTTCTCCTCCCCTCCTTGAAGATTGAGAGATCCATACATTTTCACTGCTTGTTTGGAAGCTTATTTTAATTCTGGTTCTGGTAGTCTGAACTTTAAAAGTTTTGTTCTATGTAAAAGACACACTCTGCATTACCCAAATTTTGTCCTGTTCTGACTTTTTTTTTTTCTTCTATTTTGACCTGCAAATGCTGGTGTTATGAAATCGCTCAATGTCATAAGCAAATTGCAATTGGTATAGCTAGAAAAACATTTTCTTTACTCTGTTGCACCACTGTGCTATTCATGGCAGGATTGTGCATTATGCAAAGTTACGGCACCTAGGGTAGCATTTGCACAGTAGAGAACTTGATTGACCATTTCCCTGTTAAGCCCTGTTCCCAGACTGTACGCAGTGCCTGTACCATGCATAATGAGCTAGTGCCATCTTGGACATTGTTTCTGAATGTGTTTGTATTAAAAGTAAACACAGAGGACTGCAATCATCCTGTGTTAAATAATAGCTACTGCAAATTGTAGTTGAAGTGCCAGACTAAAAAATCGTGCTATTGTGCCAGACAAGACGACGCATGTCATGAATTTGAGAGTGTGGCAGAAAGACTTGTTTCTCAAATGGCTCCTTAATCTTGCACAAGATTCTAAGTGTGTGCAGCAAACCAGACCATGTGATGCGTTTCGTAGCAAAAATACTAGTGCGGTTCAGATGGCAAACACGAAGGAGCCTATGCTAAATTCAAAAGGTACTTTCTGGATTTTAGATGTAGTTGTAAGGTGTTGTTCAAAATTCTGTGTCGCCTCAGTGCTTAATGGCTTCACCAGTCGTCCACCTTCACGGAATGGAGTAGCTCCTAAATTCTGAACAGGGTTGCCTCTAGTTTTGTTAAAATCTGTAAACTTGTATGGCTTGTATGCTCAACATAATCAAGAGTTTGGTGGTTTCGTTCAGCGCAAACAGTGTATGCCTGTGGGAGTAATTTTCATTGGGATTTATTAAAGTAATATGTTTTGAGTATACATTGCATGCAAAATAGTAACTATAGTCTGTTACAATCTAAGAATACATTCAAGATCCACCCCCCAGACCTACAGTTGCTCAGCTATGTAAGAAAGCAATGCAAGATGTTTTCCGTTCCGACCATGATTAAGATTGGTGATCATGTAAATGCTGTGGGTTCTAAATATTAAAGCTGAGTCGTCCCTACTTAAAATACTGTTTGGCTGATTAGTAATGCCAGAATCTTTACTGAAGTTTGCCTGGATGCCCTAGTTTTTGTCCAAAAGCCAGCCCCTAGAACATGTCTATGGGAAACTTATTCGCTTGATACTATATGCAAGAGGTGCTTGACGTCTGATAAATCGGCAAGTGCAATTGCATGGGGCTTCTATGTGACCTCTCTATGGACGGAGTTGGGTTGTAATCGACTATAGATATACTTATATTCTTGACACCTTCTGAAGTTTGGAAAAGAAAGTGGGGTAGCTTGTATTAGAAAATGTCATGACAGCTTTATGAAAACTTATATTGATCGGCCAAACCTCACTTTACCTGCAGAAACTGGACAAATACTCGTACCTGAAAATGGTCATTTGAAGATCAATTAGTTCCATACAATATGCGGTTGTTAGCATGCATACATATTTTAAAGCTAAAATTTTTGGGGATGTTATCACAGTGCAGTAAAACTGAAGGTGTGCTACCTGGAAAACATGCAGTATTCCCCATCAGTGTATGCCAAGCTGAGCGGGTTATATACTGTGCATGGTACATCTTAAAATTTGGCAGATATCGCATACCATGGGAATCGAGATGTTATGTGAAACATGAGGAGGGAAAGTGACTGTGGTGTAATTTTTTTATTGAAAGAAATGTTACGAAATAGCACTGAAGATATGTTCAACAGACATATACGTTTTATATAACCAGTTGCATAGTGATGCCAATAGCCACATAGGTACATATTACCAGCATCAGAAGCCATAAGCTGGTATGTAGTGGTAATGCTTTAAAGGATGGTAGGTAGCCCTGGATGGTGTTACGTAGACCAACTTCAGTGGATGGCACCTAAAGGAGTACTGACATGATTATGATGCACCCTAAAAGTGTAATTTTCCGTTTCTATGGTGTGCACAAGCTACGCTGTGCACATGCTGCAGTCAGACATCTATGAAATATTTTAATTTGATTTTTAAGTTTTTCTTTACCCAGCATCTGCAAAGCAGCACCACCGCAATGAACATTTTGACAAGAAGTCAACAGGGTTCGTTAAACCTGCATTTTGCATGCAGCCTAAATTGGAGAAATCGCTGTGAGAGTCTGGGCAACAAATTATTTGTCAGCATTCTCATAAACCATGTAGAGCTGACAAAAAAACTAACAACTCTCGCTAGTAGTATGTTGCAAGTTGCAGTCTTCCTGTAACAGGCCCCGCCGCGGTGGTCTAGTAGCTAAGGTACTCGGCTGCTGACCCGCAGGTTGCGGGTTCAAATTCCGGCTGCATTTCCGATGGAGGCGGAGATGTTGTAGGCCCGTGTGCTCAGATTTAGATGCACGTTAAAGAACCCCAGGTGGTCGAAATTTCCGGAGCCCTCCACTACGGCGTCTCTCATAATCATATAGTGGTTTTGGGACATTAAACCCCACATATCAATCAAGTCTTCCTGTAACATCAGACTTGTGTTGACATGTCAATGCGAAGCCACCCCCTCGATACTGATACTGAAATTGCTGTTGTAAGGTAGTGGTATTAAAAATATATTTAGTGCATTCCCAGACACAGCAACACTTTTTAAGGCGTCGACACTGGTGTTTTTATTTAGAGCAACAATCCGAAAATATTTAGAATTCATGTCGGTACTCCTTTTACAATCGATGTTAACCTCACATTTCACCAATGTTACGCCTGTGTAGGGTCTTTTTCCAACGCAGTTTCGAGACCTAATGTGGTTCTGTGTAGAGCACTTGATTACCACACTTAATGCTTGTGTTCAATTCCTGCTGAGGCCCTTATATTTATTATTTGCATTAGTTTGGTCAACCCTGCCAAGCGCAGCTTTTTTCTTAACGCTCATGCATTTAAACTACCAATGTTTGTTCTCGTCGTTCCTGGGTAGATATAAACTGTTCTTCGCCTGCGGCGCAGGCACACCGCGGCCCACGGTTCGCAGGTATGTACTGCACATGTCTCGAGAAGAGGATTTCACAATGTACGCAGTGGAATTTTCACATTATTCATTCCATGGCTATCCAGTGACATTTGTCAAACTCACTCGCGCTCCCATACTAATTTCAGTCAGCTCCAAGTTAAGGAAGTGGCCATGAGAACACCCAGACGTAGGCAGCTAGATAGATACATAGATAGAAACATTCAAAAGTGCCTGCAGTTTGCTAAAAAATGCTTCGCATTTAAAATGGCAGAAAACAGCTGTAGTATCCATAGAAGTTGGCAGTAAAATGTTGGTGAGTAGGGATGGTACACAGAGGGTTTGTATGTTTAAAAAAAATTTCATGGTTCCACAAGCAAAACGGTGCAAGTTGTAGTATAACAGGCTGCAACCTTTCTGTACAAGGTTTATGAATGCACTGCCCAGCATTTTATCTAAATTAACTAATGAAGATGTAGTAAATCGGAAACAGTTGAACGTGATTCTTAATTTCATGTGCAGGCTTGCTTAAGAAACCATTTGAACAAAGAATGTTTTTAATTAAAGGTGGGTAATGAATCCAATCAATGCCTTCTCAAATTCTGTGAGTATTGCAAGGTGCTCTGCGACACTTTTTGAACACACAAAACATTCCAAAATGTAGTCGAGACTTCTGTGAACATGCGAGCCAAACGTTTACAGCATTCTGCTGGGAATCAAGTATCGCTTGTCAAAAACAGTCAGAAATGGCTTGCTCCCTCTTTTGCGGTATCATCCTTAACTGTGCAGTGATGGAACACAACATGAACACAGCGATAGAATGCAAAGCTTTTAGTCCAATAGAATGTGCATGCGATGACAAATTCTATATTCATTAAGCAATAATGTACTGTACTACTGCTCCTGAACAATGTTTATTACATGATGTATGACACGCTGCCTGGGATGCACTACAGCAGAGCTATTAACCTCGCTTCTACAGTAGACTCCCTTTAAAACAAACTCAAAGGGACCACGATCATTTGTTATCTGTTTTATTTGTTGTTATGTCTTATCAGGAGATTGTATTATCAGAAGTGTCCCCAAAAACCAAATACTAACATGCTAAGTATGACCAAATATGTTGCTTTAAAACAATGAGTGAAGTATACTTATAATGGGGAGAAAAAAAAAGACAAAGCATTTGTTTGGCTCAGCTAGATAAAAAACATGCTTTCAAGTAGAGTATTTAGACAAATCTAATGAGTACTCTATTTTGCGAGTCCATAATAAGTATGACCATGAATAACTTGGTATCACATTTGAACAATAAAACTGTAGCATGACGCTATTTTGACGATTAGAAAAAGATAAAGAGGAACAGACAGGAGCAATTTTTCTTCGAAGAATGAAAACTTACTCTTCCGGCTGTTCACCTTCTCAGAGGCTGTTTTACTGGCTTTGTTATCACTTTTGGATACGCCCATTGCGTACCACTACCTTGACAAAGCCAATGTACGCCAAGTTGCTTATGAAAATCTGCAAGTTTTTCTTTGGGGTTGGGATATTTTCTTATTTTCAGCCCACAATTACTTTTCCTGAATGACAAGCAGCTGAAGGTCTTCATTTACACTACTCGTGATCACAAGCCTCGGGCACACAAGAAAGACACAGTGCAGCTATATTTAGTGTGCAAAATGACTTTCTTTTGTCATGGATTTTCATAATAAAAATGGCGCATCACAATTTGCTCCATTCCACTGCAAACATAGGAGGCGCACAGGCCCTATACAAAACAATGCAAACCGACCACAACGTGTGCTCGGGCACTAATGCGTGATGGCAATGATAATGCACCTAACTCTTCTGATGGAAGTTGTAGTGCCGCATATATGGTTTAAGTTTAATGTGATTATAATGCACATACAATCTTTATTCGCGTTTTCACTTTCATTTGGCTTTCTTTCACCCTCCTTCCCTTGCATTTTCCCCTCTAGCCAAGCTCTTGAGTTCTTCGGTTTCCTACTTTAGTGTTGGGGAACTGAAGAATGCGAGGAGAACACAAAAGGACAGACACTTTTTGTTGCTTTCTTTGCTAATGAAGCCGATCATTTCTCCACCTACAGGCTAGGGGTAAGGAAGGTATCAGCTTTATGTACGAACTTTCTTTTCCACTTATCTTACTTTCTCCCCCCACGTTGCAATTCACTTTCCATTTGCTTTGAGTGTTTGCATCGGGAAGTTTTTTTTTTTTTTTTTTTCATTGTGCTTCCTTTTGTTTGTTTGAATGCCCCCATCAAGACTATAACGCTCAATGCACAGAATCCCTATCATTGTTGGATGCTGCGAGAGTTCGTCTTAAAACAGAAGAGGCCTGTTATGTGGTTTGTCTTGAGCATATTTTTTTCGCACTGAGTATATGGGAAACCAAACAAACAATCTTGTGTTGTTTGTCTTGGGCAAGAATTCATCCTAACAGAGTTTGTCTTAACGGGAGTTTACTGTGTATGGCTGCTGAAATGGTGGAGAATGTCATTTTTGTGCAAATAATAATAATTGAAGGCATTTTTTATGACATTATACGAAATTTTTGTCACTTTGACATTATGTAAGCAAATCTGAAACTAAGGTAAAGTGTTGCAAATGAGTTCTGTTGAAACTGGCAAGGTGGTGGAAGGGTTAAGAAAGAGGAAGAAGACTACCACCCGAATGTAGTACGAAGCCACAAGGAAATCCGTATGTATTTCTCAAAAAGAAAAGCTTTCTAGTTGCCGAAAAATTGCTCCTGGTCTGGGGTTTGAACCCGGGCAACTTTTTATAAAAAGCTTTTCTGTCTGGGAAATCCATACAGATTTCCTTGTGGCTTCATGCTTCAATCGGGTGGCTGTTTTCTTTCCATTTTATGGTAAAGTGCTCTATGAAGATCGAATAGCACGTTAATATGTGTGTGTGTTTGTGCATATTATGCTATACAGAAAACAGCACATCCAAAGGTTGGGTCTTTATACCAATACTATGTTAATGTGCAAGACAAAGTGTGACAAAGTCGCGGGCCAGCATATATTCCTTGACTGACTCTGTTCATTGTCGCGTAAAATCTTTCCAGGCACTGGCATCCCACATTGCATCCAAATATCAGAAGACTAGTAGCACTGTCCTGTGACAAAGTCTAGCTATGGTACAATACGCACACATAGTAGCTTGACTTTTGCTGGTACATGAGATGTGGTGACAACAGGGCAGCCTTCACGAAAGTTGCCCTTAGCTTTTGCTGATTCCTGATGGCTGCAAAGAAACCAGCTTCTTCCAAAAAATTCTAGGACACCAATGAAGCAACCAGATAATTGCCAAAAGCCATAAAAAGGCTCAGGCCTGGCAGGGCAGCCTACAAGGGGAGCAGCTGGCCATGTGAAGGCCAAACAGCTGCTGCCCATCACAATTAGAACGTCGGCTGTCAATACTCATCATATTTTTGACAGACTGTAAGCTTCAGTGGAACAACAGGACAGGTCAATAGATCAGTGAAAATTGATCACAAAGTGACAAGGCAGATTCTGCATAATGTTGACACCACTTCACGTGTGATACCCACACCGTGTGTGGGGTCTCCCACAGCGCCATAGTTGTGTTTGGCTGCTGCCTCTCATTCACATATAAGATAACTGGGTTGATACTGCTACCTGTTCGTGTTTCCAGTCACATCATCAGTTCCATTTTTCATATTGCATCAAAACAGTTATTTCGGCTTCAAACTCTCATGTACTGTTAGTGTTAGTGATATCAAGGTAGGCTGGCTCGCTTACTTGCAACACTTATTTGCACTGGGTCCCGTGAATGTGTCACATGTGGATACTGTCTAGTCCATCAGCTGAGCAAGGGGCTGAAATCCCCTTTGCTGTGTGTCGTAGCATAACTGGGTCATTGGAGCATGAAGCTGGGAAGCTGCTGCTCCAGAGCCAGAACTCCAAAGTAGTGGTCCTCGTCTTCCTCTATTATCGTCAGTACTAGCACCTGTATTCTAGAGCTGGGATCAAACATAATGTAGCTCCCTCAACTTATATAAAGAAAAACTCCCAATGACTGCACAAAAATTTTGTTGCAAGGACATGTAACCTGTGTAACGTGTTTAACCATGCCAAACTGCAATACTGCTTTGAGAACCATTTCTGTAGGAACCGTCTGTTCAATATATTTAGACCTGCTTATAAGGAATCTTCATATAATGAAGTTTTTCTATTCCCCGCCGTTGCTCCATAGAAGCACATCTACTTGTGACTTCTATGTAACAAAGTAACAGAGGGAGGCAACCTTGATATAACGAATTTTCCGCACGGACAATCTAGGTATTTCGCCCCAGATTTGGTACGAGCATGCATTTTCCGTGGGTGCCCCGCCGCCGACGGCGCGGCAAGCGAGAGCGAGCGCTCGTGAGTGCGCACAGGTGAGTGTGAGCCGGGCAGGCGGCGAGTGGGCCTGCTCCTCCTGAGCCGGTGTTGCCACCGCTCTTGCCGCCGTGGACGAATGCGCAAATGTGGCCCTTCTCCCTTCAAACCAAGAACAACAACAACAAAAAAACCTACTTTTGCGTTGGCAGTGCCATGCTCTTAGTTAGCATCACATAGGTGGAACCGGGCTGCATATGAAGGGTGCTTTACCGAATAATTTTCTGCGGTATCTGTGTTTGTCTATGTCCTTTGCTCTTCATTTTAGACGCCGTGCGCTCATGCATAGTTTTACTGCGCGCGTGTTGTGTGGTACCCTATAATGTTTATCCTTTTTTTTCTTTTAATTTTTTAAAAATGCGGACATCCGTATCATTACCACTAAGCCACTGGGGGGATGTCAGATTAGGCGCTGATGGGAACTCTCTGGGACCACGGTTATGAGGGATCTTCAGAAGTCGACTCGTCACGCGCTTCCATCTAGCACCGTGCCAAGTGTTCACAGGCTCGTAGCTTTCGCGATTAGCCGATTGGTTCTGGCAACAACACGAGGACGCGTTGAATGCCATGAAATGAACGCGATAGCAAAAATTTGTGAGACTGGCAGCCAACTTTCTTTAATCCGATATCGTGGAACTCCTACAATACGCTGGTGTGAGCAAAGACAGCCGCTCAAGAGAGAAGTGCTCTTTTCACACAGTCGCTTCGCGTTTAAAACGCACTGATACTTGCCGTTCATTGTTGCCGTGTTGCAGTAAACTGTGTTATCAACACAGTTTACTGTGTTTGCAAAATCTGCTTCCTCCATGCAGCATGAAGCACAGAAGTCATTGTGACAGAGTCTGGATGACAATTCAGCTGTCACCGTTTACGTGAATCACATGCGACTGACAGTGAACTGACAGCTGTTGTTAGTATGTGACTAGTTGCAGTCTTCCCATGATGTCAGACTTATATGAAAACGTCACCGCAAAGCCACACTCTTTTTAGGGTTTTTGACACCTGTGTTCTTAGAGCAAATAACCAAAAATATTTAAAATTCATTTCAGTAGTTCTTAAACAATGGGAACATTGTCACATTGCCATAAATTTTTCCTACATAAACATGCGCTAGAATACACCGCTATTTGAATCACACATATACTACTGCCGTTTTGTTTTTCCTAATACAGCTCAGTAGAATAAACTACTGCTTTTGCCGAAGTTTGTTTCTCAAATTGCAAAGAGTGGCTACCATTTATCTCCGACTGCCTGATGCGTCTACACACTCTGAATTAAGATTGAAGGCATGTATGATTTCTGCATCTTGCATTCTTTTTACATAAGCTCTCCTTCATTTACATAATTCACTCAGACTGCTGCACTTCTGAAGCGTAGAAACCACGTATCATGATATACTCTTAACATGGGAGAGTGACTTACACCTCATTTTCATGGAAAGTGCTACATTCATTCTTCGACTACATTATACATAACAGCTTACATTGGTTCCAATATCCTTCGTGGCATTATTTTACTCATGGTGGTGGTGTTACTGATGTTAATTTTTTGTAGCAGTTCTGGTATTGCTTATTCAGTTTAAATAGATACAGTGTTCCTTGATATTTCAGAGTTAGAACTTGTTATTTTCTCAGATTAAGTTTTTTTAGAGGGAATACAAATGCATTGTCTTTTTTTTGTTCTAAAAGTGTGACTACATGTTTTAACGAATGTACCTTTATATATGAGTAAGTGCTTTATCTTGTGCATGATGCTCTTTCTCTGTGATCAATTTACCCTCACATGTTGCAATGTGTCGATATCCTGGGGGTCATCAAGTTCTTTCCTTGTCACTTTTAGCCCAGGCGATGAGCCTTCCATTCAAGGAACTATGTCATTGTGACAGAGTCAGAAAAGAAATTTTAATCATGCTACCTATCATGCTACCTATAGTATGCACATACCTGGACAATACATATGTGTGATGCTGATTTTTTTTTTTTCAACTATTACTCCACTGAGAATTATCAATGTATCGATACATGTTCATTTGCCAGCAACGATGCTCAGCTTAGTCCAGTAATTGTGGGAGCATTGGCTTCATGTTCCTGTGTGCTTTGTCATACCTGTGCTGCTGTTGCATTATGTTGAATAATCAGCTAGTGCCCAGAGAGCTGAAAGTCATTTTGTTCTTTATTAAATCCCCAGTATTCAAGCAGTTTTATTTCCTTAATAAGTGCATATGAATGAGGTAAGCTTGGCAGCTCAGTAAAATGAAATCATGGTTCACTTCATATGTGCATCAACAGCAAACTACTCAGCACATATAAATTAAGATTGCTACAAAAAAATTATAGTTGGACCCATAGCGATATGAAATAAAGCTTTGAGCCCGAGCAGTGATGTATAAGAGGTATGCACTTGATGTAATCCGTGACAATCACTGCGGCAGCGTCGCTATTTTGAATGTCCATGCACATGCCATAAGAAAACTCGCTGCATGTGCTTTTTGAGATCACGATGACTTGGATGACTAGACATGCAGAACACCCCCTGTGCACAGACGCATGGACAGCACATATGAACACACCTACGGATAGATGGATGGATGTGGCTATACCCTTTAGATCGGGTAGCAGCTAACCCCACCTAGCAGTAATACTTAGTGAACTAACCACTAGATTTATCTTTTTCTTTCCTTTAAATAGTGAGGTTGAGGATTCGCACTTTGCAGTGAAGGGTTTGATTTTCACTCGTGCCTTGACTTTAGCCACCAATCAAATAACCTCCTTCTAGTTTATCCTACCCGCTTAAAGTCTGTTTTGCCCTCCCTGTCCCTAAACCCCAGTGCTTTGAAAAACTCTGCGCCATCATCCTGAACTATAGGGTGAAGCCCTTTACAGAACTTTATCAAGTGTTGGGCAGTTTCTTCTTCTTCTCCACACGCACTGCAAACCGTGTCTACCCCTTCGTATTTGGCCCAATATGTCTTGGTTCGCAATACTCCCATCCTGGCCTCAAACAGTAGAGAACTACCCCGAGTATTATCATAGATCCTTTCCTTGGCAATTTCCTGCTTAAAAGTTCGATAGATCTCTAGTGCGGACTTCTTAATCATGCCAATTCTCCACATATCGGTCTTGGCTTTCTTTACCTTTTTCTTAACCGATAATTTTTCTTGGTTTGGCCCCCTGCTGTTTTATAAGTATTTACCAGTCAATTTTCTGGTTCGCTTCCTCCATTTTGTGTCGACATTCTTCATGTACAAGTAGCTGAATACCTTCCTAGCCCAACGCTCCTCCCCCATTTCTCTCAATTGCTTCTCAAATTTTATCTTGGTGCTAGCTTCCCTGCCCTCAAATTATGTCCATCCCATATCACCTTGTACTCCCTGATTTGGTGCATTCCCGTGAGCTCCTAAAGCAAGCCTACCTATTCCACGTTGCTTAATTTCTAATCTTGCTTGAACTTCTTATTTCATGCACAAGACCGCATTGCCGAACGTCAGTCCAGGAACCATGACACCTTTCCATATTCCTCTCACAACATCATACCTATTGTAATTCCACAGTGCCCTGTTTTTCATTACCGCTGCATTCCTGTTACCTTTAGTCGTCACGTATATTTCGTGTTCACTTAGTTACTCGGTCCCATCGCTTATCCATACGCCCAGATATTTGTATTTATCTGTTATCGCTAGCGCGACTTCCTGTATCCTAAGCTCACAACCTTGATTATCATTGAAAATCATGACTGCTGACTTTTCCTCACTGAATCTGAAATCTAACCTATCTCCCTCATTACCACAGATGTCCATCAATCTCTGCAAATCTTCCTTGTTGTCGGCCATTAGCACTATATAATCTGCGTACATTAATGCTGGTAGTGCCTTATCAATGAGTTTTCCTTGTCTCACGAAATAGAGGTTGAAGCCTAGTCCACTTCCCTCTAGTTTGGCTTCTAATCCTTGTAGGTACGTCATGAATAACAAGGGTGACAGAGGACACCCCTGCCTAAGCCCCCATTTCACCTCTGTGGGTGTGGATACCTGTTTTTCCCACTTCATAACTACACTCTAAAAAAGAGCGAGTAAAAAGGGTGTCTTTTTGTCCCACAACAATAATCGTCATCTATATTGCATTCCATCCTTGCGCTATCGCCCATCGCCCGGTACATTCCGGTCACGATCGACATGCCCATTATCAGGGTTACATTGCATTCTCGATAGGAAAGTGACCAGCGCAGAGTTTTCAAGAAAGGAAACTCACGCAAGCCTGATGACGATTATTGCTGTGGGACAAAAAGACACCCTTTTTACTCGATATTTTTTTAGAGTGTACCTTGTTACTTTTATAGATTTCCTTTAAAAGATTAGTGACTCCATCTTTCACACCTAGTGTGTCCAGTATTCCCCACAAGTCCTCTTGAACCACGCTATCGTACGCTTTCTCGATATCCAAAAATGCTAGTCACAGGGGCCTGAGTTTTTTTTTTGCTGTTTTGATGCACTGCGTCAGTGAGAACAGATTGTCTTCCAACCTGCTGTGTTTCTGAAACCCATTCTGCAGTTCCCCCAGCACCCCCTCATCGTCTATCCATGCCTGCAGTCTTTCCTTTATAATCTGCATCGCCAGCCTGTAGACCACTGATGTCACTGTTATAGGACGGTAGTTGTTTATGTCAGCTTTGTCCCCCTTTCCTTTATAGATCATGCTCATCCTGCTAAGTTTCCATCCATCGGGGACTTCACCATCGATTATTGTTCTGCTCACTGCCTCTCTCAAAGTCTGTTTAGACTTCGGTCCCAATGTCTTTATCAGCATAATTGGAATGCCATCTGGGCCTGTTGATGTTCTACTTGGAACCCTCTTCTCAGCCCTTTTCCACTCTCGTTAGGAAAATGGAGCCATTGCACCACTTGATCCATTCTTGTCTATCGTAGTGCATAAGGCACTTCTTTGTTGACGTTTTTCTGTCACCCTTGTTCTTATATATTCAACAGCTTCGTCGCCTTCTAGCCTAGCACCTTGAGCTGTAGTTATAAACCTCTGCTCTAGGGTTGTTTAATTTCTTCGAGAGTTTAGATGGTTCCAAAATTTCGCAGCTGCCTTTCTGTCCTTTTTATGTACTTCTGATAGCCACTGAGCACCCTTTCTTATAATCTTTTCATTGATCAGGAGGGATGCTTTCCTTCTAGAGCTTAGAAAGATGTCCCATTTTCTTTCAGCATCGTCTATCAGTTCACCCCGCTGCTTAGCATGTCTGTGTTCTCTAGAGGCTTCCTGACGTTTTGCTATGGCTTTCTTAACTTCCTCATCCCACCAACTCTTGGGCTTGTGTCTTCTTTTCTGGGGTGACTTGAAACGTGCCTTAGCGAGCTCTAGCTCAAACAGTCTAATGAGATTCGTGTATGTCCACTCTATTTAATATCCTCAGTGATTACTCTCTCAATTTGTTTAGTAGCAATTTCTATTTGTCTTTCTGAATGAAAATTTTCCTGTAGTTGCTCATCTTGTCTCCTTGCCACTTTCACTGCTCTTCCAAAACTTAGCTTGATACGTTTTTGATCACTACCGAGACTTTTGGAGCCACCTTCATCTATGTGCATTCCCCTGAGCTTATCATACATCCCATGTGACATCAGTGGGTAATCTATCGTTGACTGTAGCCTTCCTACCTCGCATGTTATTTGCCCTTCACACTTCTCAGTACTGTTGCAAATGATCAAATCATGCCTTTCACCCATATCCATGATCATTTGCCTGTTGAGTCAGTATACCCATCTATATCTTCTATGTGTGCACTCAAATCTCCTAGTATAATTATCTCGCACACTCCTCCTAATTCCTCAATGTCCTTTGATATACACTCCACAATTGCCTGGTTTTTCTCTCTGGCCCTTGCTCCCGTTTACAAATACACCAAACCAAGGAGTGTCATCTGCCCAGCTACTTTACCTCTTAACCATAAATATTCCATGCATCCCTGCTTGACTCTTTGCCAACCCATGCTCTTATGTATGAAGGCACCAATTCCACCCCCCTTTTTGCTGCCTTCTGTTCTATTGCAATATTCCTATACGTAGTCAGGATTGTGAGGTGGTTGCAGCATGTCCCGAAGATGTGTCTCCACAACCCCATATACCATCAGCTCCTCCTGCCTCAATGGTGTGGCAGTGCCACCTAGTGTAAAACAATTGTGAAATAAATTATACTAAATCATGTACAATAGCCATAAATTCATTTAAATATATGGTATATTTTCTCTCTGCATGCACATCAGATAGTGCATTTTTTCCTTTATCGTATAAAGCTAACAGTGAGTTGACAAGGCTGCGCATGTGTGCCATCCATTAGTGCTGCTACTTTGCTAACTCAATCAAGCTTCATAGCTAAAGTTTGTAAGTAGCAATACATGCCATAAAAGATGTCCTCTGTTTCCAGTTATTAGTCGTCGCAGACAATCCTGACAAATTTTATATGATAAGAAAAAGGTCTTAAAAGCTTTGACGCTGTGATAGATCGTGTGATTATGGAATAACAGAGGACTCATACAAAATATCAAGAATTATGTGCTATATAATCTTGAGCCCCAGAGTTGCCAGATGCTACCAAGCAAATCATTACAAAGGTGCTGCGACTTTTTCAAGGAAGCCGCCCTAAAAAGTGAAAATTTAATGAACTTTTTCCATTCTAGAAAATAATTCAAATTATAATAAAGAAATGTCTTTCGAATGGGAAGGGGAGTTGAAAAATTTACTTTTAAACCATGTGCCCAGGGTAGTCTTTCCGGTTAAATGCACACTTGCCAGTGCATGATTAATGTTACTTCTTGATTCCACCGACTACTCAGAGTTGTCGACAAACACATTTTTAGTGATGATAAATTAGTGATGATGATCACTAATTTATTTACAAGAGAATAAAAAAAAACCATTCAGTACGTGCTATATATATATATATATATATATATATGTGTGTGTGTGTGTGTGTGTTTTATAACAAGATTCATAGTTTGACAACGCAGCACATGGGTGCACTCAACCATACCATTTGTCAACCAACAACTTTATTTAGATATTATCTAATCTACACCAAGCCTGTGGGATTAAAAATAAAGCTTTATGTTAAAATGAAGAGACACATCGGTCGGCTGCCAGCTAGTAATAAGGTCACGTCATACATGATGCCAAACAGGCAGATAAAGGGCGTTCCACACTTGCCGTCATGGCTGCAGGTGGTGCTGACTGACGCTCTTACGCTTATATATAATGCACATATATACCTCATCAAAAGGACAGGGGAGGACAGCCGCCATGGTAGCTCAGTTGGTAGAGCATCGGACGTGTTATTCGATGGTCGCAGGTTCGGTCCCTGCCCACGGTAAGTCATCTTTTTGTCCACTTTTCTTTTTTCGCATTTACATTACAATTACTTGTAATAACATCCCCTATACTTTCCTCGGCATGATTGCCTGTTAGATCTCATAAATATTGTGTCTAACGAAGAAAATGAGCCCTTAACGTACACCTTCCTTTGGCCCTATTAAAGCTGTTATGCAAAGTTACAGCAAATTTAAATGTGGCCGAAGCATATCAAGTCAGTAATAAAATTTTTGCATTACACAAACTTTTGCGAAAGCACATAAATAATAAACAAAACAGTGCCCTTAAAGTCTATACATTTGTGGTGACACAACTTTCTTAAGTTTATATCACGAGACTAATGTCTTTCCAGCACTTCAAAACACTGCACACCAGAAATGATTTTTTTGGGATAAGTTGAAAGCTCGTACTCCCTCCACGGTGGATGAATACGTAAGAGTGCACCAGTATCAAACTTTTCACGATTGACTAGTTCCAATGGAAGTGCAATGCACACCTCTGATTTGTCATGTGTGAGGCTGTCAATCTCGCAGACACAGAAGGCGGTGCCATAAACGTTTTCCAGGGTAAGTATCTTCGCCGTAAATGTTTCAGGTGCATCAGGATAAAACGTTTTAGGGAAGTTGGCATTTTCTTTGTAGAATTTCCAAAGTGTCAAGTCCGCACTCTCCTTTTGCCTGGACACCAAAAGACGTTCTTCAAATCCATTTTTCAAAGCGTTTTGCCTTGATGTGGGGCTTTCGGTATTGCTGAACTGTGCATCATCGAGGCCGGAGCCCGAATGAATAATACTTCCTGAAATCGGCGATTCTGTATCCGCGCTACGTAACGAGGACGGCTGCAGTCTCGTTGGTTCCGCGTCAGTGGAGCTGTTCATTTCATCTTCGGTGATTTCGTCGATGGCTATGCGGGCTCGCGTCACCCTGTCCTGGCTATAGCGGCTTTCTTCTGCGGAATCGTCACTGCTGCTTTCATCAATCACGTACTGGTTACCTTGAAAACTGCACGTTTTCCGCCTTCTGCGTGCCGGCTTTCTGCTCGTACTGCTGGTTTGCATGCTATCTTGTACAAAAGATGGACTCCGGGAATTAATTTCGACGCCCGTTGCCCACGAGGCACTTTCTGAGGTATTTAAAATTAAGGTGGGAATGTCGCTCGGTAGCTTGAGCGATGCTGCAGATTCGCCCGGCGGTTCTGCTGCTGCTTCCGACAACCTTGGCGTTGATTCGGGTTGCAAAATTGCGTTCTGCCCTCCGAAGATGAGCGCGTCTACTGACTGAGGTTCAGGCACGACATGCGAATACACATTGTCAGGCAAGCACGCTGACGAATTGGAGTAGTCGTCACAGTCGTTGATGTCACTGACACTGTCGTCGTGATCCAACATACTCCAGCCTAGCAAGGCTCGCTCGTTGCCTTTCCCGTCTCGAAACATATTGGGTATCTTGAGAAGACAACGAGGTGAACCTCACTTCCGCGTACGCAAAAGGTCACGGTCAAGCTTTTTTTTCACGTCTGGTACTCATAGCAGACACACCAGCGGAAACCCGAGAGCTGACCACACAATCTTGGCGCGCAAAAAACAAGTTGATCGCATGCAGTCATGTTGGTTTCGTAACTGGTGCAACAAATAAATATGAAGCCCCTAATAAAGTAAAAAAAATAAGAAGATGCGACTTTTTCCACACAACGAATTTTAATTTTTGTACTCAATCTTAAAAGAGACACTGACGAGAAAAACAATATTTGACGTATTGGGCCAAGGCGAAGGCACATAGAGTGGCGGATCTGCATTGTCATCGGTACCCACGGAGGAAGGAAAGATCTTCCTCCGTGTTCTGTGGTGTCGCTACCAACGCTATCAAACACGTGATGAAACATGGTGCGTGTGAAACACCGGTATGTTTTGGTTGAAATTTTATGGAAAGACTGGCAAAATCCACGCGTTCACCAGCTTCCCGTCGCAGAAAGGGACATCTACGCGTGCGTGAGAAAGGCCGTGCGTTTCCTGCACGGAAATTTTGGTCTCGGCGTGACGAAGTTCAACCTCTCCATCAAGTTCTTCAACCCACACACACGTGTGTTCTTGCTGCGGACCCGCCGAGGCGCGCACACTTTGACTTTGTCAGCACTTCCATTTGTGAAGAAGATCAAGGACGAAGCTGTGACACTGAAGGTTCTGCAGCTCGCAGGGACCATCAGGTCATGTTTGAAATATCTCAAGAAGTACGACTGTAGCGTCATGCACAGTGTCTTGAACAGGTGCGACAGCGTCGAAGCAAAACGTGAAGTCAGGGAAAAGATCGCCGAAGTGTACCGCTTGCTGCAGACAAGTGGTGGCGCGCGCCCAATGTGAATACAGTTCAGCTGCTGCCTCTAAAACCCTCGATGCGAGTGATTTATTCATTTATTTTCAAATATTGCAGCCCTGTACGGCGCTATTGCAGGAGTGCGGTACATTTACATGAACAAAGTACACTGATTACATGGTTGAACATTCATAGCAAAGAAAAAAGAGACATTGATTACTTATAACAGTGCGTCTACAAAATCAGACAACTATAATTCACGAATACTACCGGGTAATTCGTTCCACGTTTCAATAACTATAGGAAAATAGCTCTTTTTAAAAATCTTCATGTGCGTGAAGAAATGCTTTAAGTCGAGGCTGTGTTACCGCCTAGTTGAAAGAGTATTAGCATATGACATGTAATCATCTGAAGATAGTCGACAAGATGGGTTAAGAAATGAATGCAATAGCTCCAAGGAATCGGTATCCCATCTGGTGGATAGGAGAGGTAGTTTCAAGAAATTCATTGCTGATGAAGGCGAAAAGTTACGATCGTAGCGATGGCAAATGAAGTGAACCGCTTTCCTTTGTAGATTCAACTTTGTTGACATCACATGTTTTATACGGGTTCCAGGCACGCGAAGCATACATCATTACAGGGCATATAAGGGTTTTATACAGCAGTAACTTAGTGCATTTTGGAGAGTGAGATGACGTGTGACGCAGGTAACCTAATTTTTTCAGTGCCTTGAATGTGATGTAATCACTATGCTGCGACCATTGTAAATTGTGTGATAACCCCAAGGTATTTTTACTCTTGTGCCCGGGGAATAATTGCATTCTCGGAAATGTACACATGCGGCTACGGGGAGTGGCTGTTAGTGAATGATACTACTACTGTTTTCTGAAAGTTAATGCGCATCTGCCAATGCCTACACCATGTGCAAAAGCTGGTGAAGGAATCCTGAAGTATGGTATGATCGCCAAGAGGTGAAATATAAGACACAGTCATCGGCATAAAGACAGTCTTTTGACTTCATATTGTTCGGAAGGTCATTTATAAATATTAAAAATAATAAAGGTCCCAGAACGGATCCCTGTGGAACACCCGAAGTTACATCAACAGTTGAGGACAAAGTGAAGTTGAATGACACACTAAGATCGAGATTCAAGAAAGCTAGCTATCCAATTGATTAATCAAGGATTGTTTAAAATAACGTAAATTTTACTTAGCAGCTTATTGTGTATAACGATGTTGAAAGCCTTGGAAAAGTCTATGAACAACGCATCAATCTGATTACCAATGTCAAGGTTGCTGGAAATGTCATGTGAAAATTCGACCAGTTGTGTTAGTGTGCTGAAACCACGACAAAAACTATGTTGAATGTTCGAGAGTAAGTTATTCGACTCAAGGTATTCTGTTATATGATTGTGAATGATATGCTCAAGCAGTTTACCAGAATTGAAATCAAGTGATATCGGTCTGTAGTTGGACAGAAGTTGTTTGTTTGTGCACAGAAGTTGTGTGGAGTTGCTCGGAGGATTTCAAGCTGAACGGTTGTGCTGCCCACCACCTGTGACGCCAGGGTAGCTCTCGCGGACCGATTCGACCTCCTGACGTCGTGAAGCTCTCGCTGTGTGGTGCCCCGTCCTCGAACTTCTTCGACCGGCTCCCAGCTTTCCTATCTCCTTCTTTTTCTGTCGCTTGCCTGTCTTCATTTCTCTATATCTTTCCACTATTGTTTTTATCCCTCCTCTCCTACAAGGCACTGTGCCGTGTTGCCCAAGAGGCAGACAGAAATTTGGTGCTTTTTTCCTCTTCTCAAGGACCACTCATTTATTGCGACTGACATGCATATGTTGCTTTGGGAGCTGCTGACCCGCAGGTCGTGGGATATAATTCCGGCTGCGACGGCTGCATTTTCGATGGAGGCAAAGATGCTGTAGGCCCGTCTGCTCAGATTTGGCTGCACATTAAAGAACCCCAGGTGGTCGAAATTTCCGGGGACCTCTACTACGGCATCTTTATTCTTTATTCAATGAATACGCTCTTTAGCCCGAAGGCGCTGCAACAGAGGCGTTACAATGTAAAGAAAAAAACATCATTAATACTTGTTTATTTGATAAGCGATTCCGTTCTCTAATGGCACAAATGTGGTGGTTTTAGGACATTAAACCGCACATATCAATCATTGTTGCTTTGAGAGCTGTGCCGAATAACATTCTTTTTTACTCTATGCTCAACTTGTGTATGCGCCATGTGGGCCACGGCGGTCTATTGACATGGTTGTTTTATTTAGCGGCCCGTGTGTGTTGCAAAAGCGCGAGACCCCCTTTTTTCGCTGTACGTTCTATTCTAATATTAACAAACCGGATTTGATTATGCCTCGGAAGCTGAATTTGGACTTGAAGTAGCGGACCCATGCGCAACGATAGATTTACCGGGGGAACGGTGTTGCAAAACTTTACACACAGCGTAAGCAGCATACATCGTTGTTGCCGAAGTACGATTACCTCCATTGCTGTGTGGTGACGTAGGCGACTCATGCTCATCACGGATGCTTGCAAAGTACTGACAACCTCGAAGTGGCACGTATGTTGCTGGTGCCTTAGTGCCACACACAGACTCTCGCAAAATACTGAGAACCCTGAAGTGGCATGACATAGAGAAATATACTTGTATAAAGAGTGGCCGCTCGAGCCTTTTGGCGACCGAGCAAGGAAGGGTCTGAACAACTGCTAGATGACGTACCCATGCTTGCTTCTACTCGTTCTTCAACACACGTAGTAGCCGCTTTAGGAGGACGACTGAGACCCTAGCTTGGCATTGAAATTTTTTGAAATAAGAAATTTTATTGATTTATGCAATTCTCTATGTCAACTCTGCATCCTGTCCTGCTAAGGACGTTCAATGCACTACCACAAAAATCAGTGAAGTCCGACTAGGTAGTGCTGTCTTTTTGCATTTGTTTTGCCTGGTTTTACAAAGCATTCACGTGGATGTACATGTAATCCCTTTGTGAAAGCAGTGGTAAAGACACTCGCTTTCTGAAGCATGAGGGTACAAGTTCAAATCCCAGCATCAGAAAGAAGCTTTTTTTTTTGTTTTATTTATGCTGAAGACATATTGGGTCTGACCAGCCGTTCGTGGCGCTGAAAGCAGTGCAGAAGCTTGGCCGTAAGGCCCTACTGGAGTGACCGCTCTTTACTTAAGTTTTTATATAGGCACGTAGGTTACTGGCACCCTAGTGACACGGGAACACCACGCAAACTTGGAAAACAGCGAGAGCCAATGGGAAAACAATACAGGAAAGCTTAAAACATAGCTGACAGATTCAGCGGCAGTCTGGCAATGAGTTATGCAACGCCATATAGTTTCCTAAAATTAACTAGAGGGGACTCTGGCGCTGTGATCATTCAGCGACCATGGGAATTACGGGTATGATATGAATTTGCTTAGTCTTCGTGCTTGCAGGTGGCGCATGCACTTGTGGCTTCGTTTATTGCTGTGTTTTGGTTTTGTTTCGAAGGAAAGAACAAAACATTTTTCACTTCGCATCGGATTTGAAGTGGTAAACTTCCAATATTATGGTGGTGAAGCATAACTGCCGTACATTTGCCGATTTTTGTTTCGTCAGAAAGCGGTTTTTTCAAGCCACGCGAAATCAGAACGAATGTAAAGTACGGAGACCATGCAAATCCATGTCATACCAATAATTCCCATGCTCGCTGAAGCACTATGCATTGTAGCCCCGATAGACACTAGCGCAAGAGTTCCCTCTAGTGTACATTTAGGAAATTCTATGTGCAAAGCCAAACCGAACCTTGTCGGTCACAGCCACATATGTTCACGCTTGCGATTTTCTAAAACTGTACCAATAATGGCAACCTTATGATCTTGAGTGCAACATTTTGTTCGTGACAAAAATACACAATTTATTTGATGATCCATTTCGAACATTCTTTATTGTCTGATGGATCTGAGGTACACTTTGAAGCTGAATGAGTGTTGCTTAAGAAATGAAAATAAGAACTTTTGTGGTGTAATGCCATTAATGTGGAATACCTAAAGAAAATGCTGTTGGTGAACAGTCATAATGTCCGTTCGATTCGCCTGGACTACATGAACCAGTTCACGAGGTGCTGCACCTTGCCATTCGTTTTAGCAGTGCAGTATTGACGACCTCTGAACCCTGCCATTCGTTTCGAAAGGTGCAGCACTGGTTCACGATTTTCCTGCACCTCCTACGCCGACGGTGCCAGCTTGGTATTGCTGCGCGTGCAGCTGAGCAGAAGAAGAAGACTCAGCGCTTAGGCGTAGGCGCCATACCCACCTGTACTAACGTGGTGTGTTCTATCAAGATGTTTCCACCTCATAAACTGTCCGTATGTGAGGTTTCCCCATTGGTCAGTGTTAGTTAAACGATGTAAATTAAGCGAACAGAAATAAGGCCTGAATCTTGTCCGCACATCGTCATTCATTTCGGGAGTCGTGCTGTGCCTGCACCGCCGAACTCGCACAGCAGAATTTCTGAACTTCGTGTGCACAGCCGTGAACCGGTTCCGATTGCTGCAGGTGAATTGAACGGACTTATTGTGGCATAACTTTTTCCAATATAACCAAACCAAATTAAGCTTCATTGCACTCTAATCTGCTCGTGACAATACTTTAGAGTACGTTTGTGTCAGCCGAGTGTTGGCTGATGCAAGTGTGCTTTATTATGATACCCATGCCTACCCATATGCAAAAATGCTGCTCTGAACAAACGTTGAAATCAAGCCAAGCAAACCAACATATCAATGAGCCTAGGTCATCAATTGACACAACATGGTGAGCATAAAACCAGCATAACATTAAGTTGGATACAAATTCAGAGCTTCTATATGGTCAATGCTTTAATAGCTTGTGCGTAAAAACTGTAGACATAATTATCCACATATAATGCATAGTTTATCAGGAAGTAGGTAATCCACCTTATGTAAATAGAGCAGTATTGCAAAAAACTAACTTTTCTTTATTGCTCATTTTTATAATTCCCTATAACTCACGTTAGATTTCAGCATGTAAGTCACAGCGATACATGCTTCCTGAGCCTACAAGCTTGACTGAGGCTCAAAAAGGTTTTATCGAGGGCAGAGTGATGGGCTTTAACTTGACAAATACAGTGCTGTCTATTCAAATAGATGTAAAACACAAAGAGCTCAACCGCTGAACTTGTCTGAACGAAACTTGTTGCATTTGAGGGACAAAAACTTGATAATGGTTACTGCAGGAAAGCAATCTTGACTTAGGGCAAGACATTTGACACAATAGTCAAGATTAAAAAAAAAGAATGCTTGGAAGATCGCACCTTGGTAACATCAAAAGCAGATATGACTGTTGTGTATGGAGCATCTCTAGTAGGCAAATTTCATGTATAAGTTCACAGCCTTTGTGAGATTGTTAGTGTTTCTTTGTTTCTACAGAATTCTACTCAACATTTCACAGTGCTGAGTAATACATTTCCGTCCTATGCTTCATAAGTATTATTCACACATCACACAGAGCTCTGATATTGTATTTCGCTCCTAGGTTAGAGTTGTTTTCAGAAATTTAATGATTTTTAAGTTACGCACTAATAAAAACAGATTCCCTAAATGTACGGTCTGCTTCCGAGAGTCAGTCAATCTTGACTTTTTTTTAATCAGAATAAATGTAACTGAATTCAGTGCAGTGCTCTCCAATAAAGGTATTTCTCCAAACCAGTGCATTTAGTTAAGAATGCTGCAAAAATATGCTGAAGCAACGTAGCACTTTCAACATCAATGCAGATCACTTGGTACAGTACAAAAGAAATCAACAAAAAGACAATGCTAATTTTACGATTAAATGTTTCCAAGAAAACCCCCAGTACAGGCTTCCACATCGACTTGCACCTAATCGCACATTCTAGGTGGCTTTACCTTTATGACCATAAAAATATTTCTCACTCTTTTTTTTCTTTCATCACATATTCTTTTCAACATGCTTCCCATACCAAAGAAATCTTTGTGCGAAATTACCATAAAGTGATATCTGGATGAAAACCTAAAGGGAAAAAAAAAAGAAAAGTGAGCCCCGTAACTGTCTGCATCAGGGTGCGACACCTCAACAGTAGCTCACAAGGAATTGGGTAAGGAGAGATTAAAAGGATAAAGTTAAAGGTGTGTATATATATATATATATATATATATATATATATATATATATATATATATATATATATATATATATATATATATATATATATATATATATAGAGAGAGAGAGAGAGAGAGAGAGAGAGAGAGAGAGAGAGAGAGAGAGGCACAGGGACAGCGAGCGATGGAAGTAAAGAGAAGATAGGAAAGATGGAAACGGTCGCAGGAGTCCGAAGACAGGGCACCACTTGACGAGAGCTCTTGTCAGCGTCAGGAGATGGCATGGCGTAAGGGTAATCCAGTCTGCCAGAGCCACGTTGTCAGGGACCGGCGTCAGGAGATGGCGTAGGACCAGCCCAGTCAGCCAGAGCTGCACTGTCGTCGGAGATTGCGAGGGCACAACCGATCGGCACGGAATCCAGCGAGCGAGTGTGGCATGGCAGATATGGGATTAGCAGTCGAGTCACTTACACTTAACACTGCAGGTGGAGTGGGCACAGCTGTCACAGTTCTACGATACCACATTGCCATAGCTCAACACCACCTTGCGTTGCGAAATCATACATGCTTTGAAAACTGAAGACTTGTATGCTCCTGTATATGCTTGACATGGCAGGTCACGTAGACATGTGAATAACCTGCTTGTATGGTATGCTAATTGTAGTAATCGGCTTGCTTTCCATTTTCCACAGACAACTAAAAAAACCATGGTAGCACGCTGTGTATGACTGATTGCGAATGATCCCATACTGCTCACCATGTATAAAGAGTAAAACCTTTCGCTTTTACTGTGAAGTCTCGGCTCTGCAGAGCAGTCACACAGTTCCAACAGTCGAATGTCTTTGCAAATGACTGATGTTTCGTGGATCTTAAAGAAACGTACATGAAACAGGTCTCGCAACAGCCTGTACGATTCACAGGAAAATAATATGCAAGAGTTCAGTAACAAGTCTGGCCGACAAAAACTGCCACTGTTGTAGCTGATATGAAGCCGCTTTTGAATATTTCATTTAAAATGACAGATTATACAATAAAAATTTTTGGAGAAGTAATAGAACTCTCACTACATGGCCTCATGAGACTTCGTGAAACACTCTCTAAAATGCATGATACAGAAAACATCAGCTTGTACCAAAACAACCTTAATAAAACCCAGCATTCTCTCATCGTTGAGAATACAAATACAGTAAAAGCTTGTTAATTCGAACCGCAAGGGGAAGCCACCTCAGTTCGAATTAACGAAAGTTCGAACTAACAAAAGTGAAGAACAACAATAGTACACTGCGGGTAGGGCATAACAATTTATTTAAAAAAAAAATCTGATCACAGTCTGCCTTATTTCCTTGAAGGCGACAGCCAGCACTTTTTGCTCTAATGAGCCTATTTGGTGGAAGGCTTCTTCTGCGCCTTCTTTAAAACTTAAGAAAAGACGGGCGGCATTCAATCCGGCCATGACTTCCGCAGCAGAAGGCTGCACTGAGCTTCATCCTCCTCCTCATCATCGTCACTGGCTGCAACAGGTTCTGCACTTCTCACCTTACATATGTCGCCATCCGTGAGTACACCACTGCACTTGAGTCCACAACGACGTAGTCTGCAAAACAGGCGTCTCCCAAAACGTCCGCCATGGGGGCGGTGACGCCGTGTTCAAGTACTGGTGGCTCATCAGCTTGCAGAGCTTCGGTGCTGAAGCCACAGTGGCGAAAGCAATTTGCTATCGTAAGCGCTGTCACTTGCTCCCAAGCTCGCACAAGCATGTTTAGTGCATTTTGGAGCGTCACTTGGTAGTTATTGCACAAAATAATTCGTTCCAACATATGACGGCGATAAAATGATTTTTCATGGGCTGTAGTACCGCTGTCGTGTTTGCTGGAAGGAAGTGTTTTGGCACGGCATTTGCCGCGGGCACACGCCATCAAGTCGAGGCAGCAGAATCGTGACAGACGGGAAGCTACTACCGGTGCTACCGCAACAAACGTTAGCCACCAACACAAAAAATCGCGACAGTTGGAAGCTACTCCCAGCACCAACAACCGAGGTCTACGATGCACGCCCGAGACAGAGACTGCAGAGAAGGCTGGGGTAGAGAGACTGGAATTTTTTTTTTAACTGGGGAAAGCTACGATGCACCCGATTTGATGAAGATTTGTGGCTTTGCCCTTTGTAACGGGTGAATACATATATATTGTGTTCCAGCCTAGATATATAAAGAAATGAACAAAAAAAAAAATCAGAAGCACAAAGAGGAGTTCACTTTTGGCACCACTTCCACCACTGCTGGAGCCTTGTCTTTGTGGTGGAAACTGCTTTTGCATTCCTGTCCGCCAAGGCCAGTGGATGGATGGATGGATATGGCTGTACCACAGAACACCTATATGTACCCTTTAGATCGGGCGGTGGCTAGCGCCACCAAGCCGTAATACTTAATGAACCGAAAACTAGATTTATTTTTTTTCCCTTTAAATAGTGAGGTTGAGGATTCGTACTTTGCAGTGAAGGGTTTGATTTTCGCTCATGCGTTGACTTTAGCCACCAATCAAATAACCTCCTTCTAGTTCATTCTACCTGTTTTGCCCTCCCTGTCCCTAAACCCCAGTGCTTTGAAAAACTCTGCGCCATCATCCTGAACTATAGGGTGAAGCCCTTTACGGAACTTTATGAAGTGTTGGGCAGTTTCTTCTTCTTCTCCACACGCACTGCATACCGTGTCTACCCCTTCGTATTTGGCCCAATATGTCTTGGTTCACAATACTCCCATCCTGGCCTCAAACAGTAGAGAACTACCCCGAGTATTATCATAGATCCTTTCCTTGGCAATTTCCTGCTTAAAAGTTCGACAGATTTCTAGTGCGGACTTCTTAATCATGCCAATTCCCACATATCGGTCTTGGCTTTCTTTACCTTCTTCTTAACCGATAATTTTTCTTGGTTTGGCCCCCTGCTGTTTTCTAAGTATTTACCAGTCAATTTTCTGGTTCGCTTCCTCCATTTTGTGTCGACATTCTTCATGTACAAGTAGCTGAATACTTTCCTAGCCCAACGCTCCTCCCCCATTTCTCTCAATTACTTCTCAAATTTTATGTTGGTGCTAGCTTCCCTGCCCTCAAATTATGTCCATCCCATATCACCTTGTACTCCCTGATTTGGTGCATTCCCGTGAGCTCCTAAGGCAAGCCTACCTATTCCACGTTGCTTAATTTCTAATCTTGCTTGAACTTCTTATTTCATGCACAAGACCGCATTGCCGAACGTCAGTCCAGGAACCATGACACCTTTCCATATTCCTCTCACAACATCATATTTATTGTAATTCCACAGTGCCCTGTTTTTCATTACCGCTGCATTCCTGTTACCTTTAGTCGTCACGTATATTTCGTGTTCGCTTAGTTACTCGGTCTCATTGCTTAACCATACGCCCAGATATTCGTATTTATCTGTTATCTCTAGTGTGACCTCCTGTATTCTAAGCTCACTACCTTCATTGTCATTAAAAATCATGACTGCTGATTTTTGCTTACTGAATCTGAAATCTAACCTATCTTCCTTATTACCGCAAATGTCCACCAATCTCTGCAAATCTTCCTTGTTGTCGGCCATTAGTGCTATATCATCCGAGTACATCAATGCTGGTAGTGCCTGTTCAACGAGTTTTCCTTGTTTGACGAAAGAGAGGTTGAAGCCCAGTCCACTTCCCTCTAATTTGGCCTCTAATCCTTGAAGGTACATCGTAAATAATAAAGGTGACAGGGGACACCACTGCCTAAGCCCCCGTCTCACCTCTGCAGGCTTGGATACCTGTTTTTCCCACTTTATAACTACATCGTTACCTTTATAGATATCTTTTAAAAGATTAGTGACATCTTCCACGCGTAGTGTGTCCAGTATTCCCCACAATTCCTCTTGAACCACGGTATCGTACGCTCCCTTGATATCCAAAAATGCAAGGCACAGGGGTCTGTGTTCTTTTTCTGCTATTTCAATGCACTGCGTCAGTGAGAACAGATTGTCTTCCAACCTCCGGTGTTTTCGAGACCCATTCTGCAGTTCCCCCAGCAGCTCCTTATCCTCTATCTATGCCTGCGGTCTTTCCTTTATAATCTGCCTTGCCAGCCTGTAGACCACTGATGACACTGTTATAGGACGGTAGTTGTTCATGTCAGCTTTGTCCCCCTTTCCTTTAGAGATCATGCTCATCCTGCTAAGTCTCCACCCATCGAGGACTTCACGATCGATTATTGTTGTGCTCAATGCCTCTCTCAAAGTCTGTTTAGACTTTGGACCCTATGTCTTTATCAGCATAATTGGAATGCCATCTGGGCCTGTTGATGTACTACTTAGAACCCTCTTCTCAGCCCTTTCCCACTCTGGTTGTGAAAATGGAGCCATTGTGCCACTTGATTCATCCTTGTCTATTGTGGTGCATAAAGCACTTCTTTGTTGAAATTTTTCTGTCACACTTATTCTTATATATTCAATAGCTTCGTCCCCTTCAAGCCTAGCACCTTGAGCTGTAGTTATAAACCTCTGCTCTAGGGTTGTTTAATTTCTTCGAGAGTTTAGATGGTTCCAAAATTTCGCAGCTGTCTTTCTATCTTTTTTATGTACTTCTGCCAGCCACTGAGTTCCCTTTCTTCTAATCTTTTCATTGATCAGAAGGGATGCTTCCCTTCTACAGTTTAGAAAGATTTCCCATTTTCTTTCAACAACGTCTGTCGGTTCACCCCGCTGCTTAGCATGTCGGTGTTCCCTAGAGGCTTCCTGACGTTTTGCTATGGCTCTCTTAACTTCCTCATCCCACCAACTCTTGAGCTTGTGTCTTCTTTTCCGGGGTGACTAATCAGATGCCTTAGCGAGCTCTAGCTCAAACAGTCTAATTAGATTCGTGTATGTCCACACTGTTTTAGTATCCTCAGTGATTACTTTCTCAATTTGTTTAGTAGCAATTGCTATTTGCCTTTCTGAATGAAAATTTTCCTGTAGTTGCTCATCTTGTCTCCTTCCCACTTTCACTGCTTTTCCAAAACTTAGCTTGATACGTTTGTGATCACTACCCAGACTTCTGGAGCCACCTTCATCTATGTGCATTCCCCTGAGCTTATCATACATCCCATGTGACATCAGTGCGTAATCTATCGTCGACTGCAGCCTTCCTACCTCCCATGTTGTTTGCCCTTCACACTTCTCGGTACTGTTGCAAATGATAAAATCAAGCCTTTCAACATATCCATGATCATTTTGCCTGTCTGGTCGGTATACCCATCTATATCTTCTATGTGCGCATTCATATCTCCTAGTATAATTATCTCGCACTCTCCTCCTAACTCCTCAATGTCATTTGATATACACTCTACCATTGCCTGGTTTTCCTCTCTGGCCTTTGCTTGCGTCCACAAGTACACGAAACCAAGGAGTGTCATTTGCCCTGCCACTTTCCCTTTTAGCCATAAATGTTCCTTGCCCTCCTGCTTGACTCTTTGCCAGTCTGTACTTTTATGAATGAATGCTCCAATACCACCCCCTTTCTGCTGCCTTCTGTTCTATTACAATATTCCCACGCGTAGTCCGGATTGTTAGGAGGTTGTTCCATGTCCCTAAGATGTGTTTCTACAAAACCCTATACCATCTGCCTCTCCTCTCTTAGCTGTTCTTCTATCTCTTCCCACTTCAGCCTGAGGTAGTGTCTTCCCACTTCAGCCTAAGGTAGCGCCTGAGGTAGTGTAGTGGCCTCTGGTGGGCAGAATGAGAGTTTTTGGCATTTTAGCACCAAGTGCTCAACTGTCTCCTGTTTCGCTCCGCACACTCTGCATAGGGTCGAGTGGATGTTTGGGTCGAAGTGGCTACGGTATGTGAGCGTGTGAAGCGCTCCCGCACGCACGCACTTCGAACAGAAGCCCACTTACACCACTGTTGTCATAGACAGATATCGGGGCAATGGCCTCTTTGTATGTACGATACAGCTGAAGTGTACTCTTCTGCTGCATCGAGATTTCCCATTGCGCATTCTCCACTACGCGTATCCGTTTCCGGACTGCTGCAGAAAACTTGTGCTCCGGGGTCTCGATTGTTGAGAGGTCCAAGATGTTTTACTTGCGTCGCAGAGAGTAGACTCTGTTCGATCACTGTCCTGAGTCTCTCAAAGTGCAGGTAGCGGAACATGCGACGGGCCCACTGCTGATCATTCATGAAGCATAGGCGCCCTTGATAATTGATCTTGCTCGTGGCTTCCCGCGCCTCGTACGTAGACCAACCCATGTCCCCCTGGTTTGCTGTGTGCTGGTCATGCCATCTGTCGTCTAACAGCGACAACTACGCAGGATTTTCAAAGGCTCCGAGATTGGCGCTTATTCATAGGCTTGTATGGAGCTTGGCCGGACCACAACTTACAGTTCGAATTATCCATAAATTCGAATTATTGAAGTTAGAATTAACAAGCTTTCACTGTATTCAATCTCTCTTTCTATATAAGAGGACAATAACATTGACCAAGGCTTGCAGGCAAGTTCCATTGCTCAGCGGCATACAGCTTCACAATATCTGTTTTTAACACAATATAAATGTTTATAAAAGAGCATCCATTCTAGTAAACAAACACATGGCATGCATACTAAAAGACACAAGTGACCTAAGACTTGAAAACAACATGCTCACCAGCATGCCCATTAAAAGTTTGATGTGAGCTCAAAAAATGTAAGACTACAGGTTTTTCCTCTCACTTTAATCCAAGAGCTATTCTAAATAATCTGCATGTCATTCAAATAATCTGAGCACAGGGCTATTTAATCCATGTGCCAAACATTTAATCCAAGTGCCAACATATTTAATCCAAGCGCCAACTCACTCAGGCCGCGTGCCATTGAGTTTAATCCAAGTGCCACCGTATTTAATCCAATTGCCAATGACTTTAATTCAGGTGCCAGTCAGTTTAATCCATGCGCTAGAAACACACAGTTAGCCACTATATATAGTATAAATGTCAGAATAACGTAAACATGGTGTCAAAGCAAGAACTTTTCCTTCGGCTATACATGGTAGCGCTTATGAAATGAAGTGCGCAGTGCGACTTTCCCTTAACCATTTGGTGTCATAGCTTCAAAATAAAAAAAAAAACAGTCAGTAGTAATTGCATTTATGGGTACTTAAATGTATTTGCTCATAGAGTCCATGCTAGTCTTTATTGCATTGCTACTGCTTCATTCCGGTTAACCATCTACACCATCGCATATGCATTCGTGCCGTCTGCTGAGCAGACTGCATTTGGCTACTTATGCGCTGAGGCTACCGCAGTCGTCTGCTCACCCCAGGGAGAACAGTGACCGACAGATGATATTCATTCGTTCTTGAAATCAGAAATAACCACTTAAAAATACCAAACTTGCATTTAATTGGGTTCATGTGGAAATAAGTTGTTATAAAAGCATCAAAGTAGATACTCCGGTTTTCATGTAACAGACGACGCTTAGTGTAGCTGAAGCGTGTTTACATGAAACGTGTGTTTTCATACGGGAAAATTTGCAGACGAAGAGAGAGCTTTGCTTTAAGTCATGGCTGGACGCGAACGAGGACCACACTTCAAGAACCCTGACGAACCTCGTCAAAAAAACAGCAGAGTATTGGTGGTCGACAGGGCTAGGATTGTGGACGTTTACAGGCGTGGCGGTGACTTGAAGCAACTGGCCGACCCTCTAGGCATCAACATTAAAATAGCAAGATCGATTGCCGCTACCGACAGAGAAACATCAAAGCATGATGGGGGTTCAAAAAGGAAGTTTGGAGATGACGTCGTGAGTACTTTGAGACAAATTGTCGACGAAAACTGGACATTTACATTGAAGCAAATAAAGGAGGCCCTGGAGAAAGAAATGCCAGGAGTAACAATAATCAGTGCAAGCACAGTCGACCGCTTGCTGGATGCCCACTGCTACTCGATGAAGCTAGTGACGCAGAGGCCACAGATCGCAACCGTGACGATATCAAGCACAGCCGCATGCTGTACGCCCAATGGCTGCGGTCTGATGGACCGCGTGTGTGCCGCTTCTATTTAGATGAGACTAACTTCAATATCTGGTGTTCCAGGAACTTCGGCAGGGCAGCTAAAGGACAACTAGCTGTGCACATGACCACAACGACAAAGGGAGTGAACTTGAACATTATAGCATGCATGTCCGCAAATGGAGTTATTCACTGGACTGTGGTGGACAAAGTTCATTGGGTTGTTTTTAATGACTTCCTCAGTGATGTTTCGGCCCGCGTAGAACGTGATGAGCGAAATACTGAAGCTGTATTCCTTTTTGATAATGTACCTGCTCACGTTCGAGCAGAACAGGCAGCTTTGGCTAACTCCATGCACTCTATTAAGCGCCTGCCAGGGCACAGTCCCTTCTTTAACCCTATAGAAGAAGCCTTCTCGAAATTCAAGTCACACGTAAAGGCCTACCTGAGAGAACGTCGTAATTTAGCTTTAGTGACACCGCAAGGCATGACGAAAAAGGAGCACAGACGTTCTTTGCTGCTGGATGCGGCTCGCCACTTCATGCAACAAATACAGCGCGTGGACTGCGCGGCCTTTGATCGGCACAATTTCTCTTTCGTACCTGCTGCTTTGCGTGAAGATGACTTGTGAACATCCGTCTCCGAGCCGTATGAGACAGTTCTGTTTTAATAAATACACTAACCTGTGCCTATGTTGCATTTCTTGAATAATCAGTAGTAATCACTCTTGTTTTCCTGTATATGTATATGTATGTATGTGTACACACACACACACACACACACACACACACACACACACACACACGTGTGTGTGTGTGTGTGTAGAGATAGAGGGGGGGGACAGAACAAATAATTTAGTGATTGCACTGAATCCGCAAGCTTCCAACGTGTGATGAGAACCATAATGCCGTGCAAAAAAAACACGTACACAAAAAAAAGAAAGCTAGGCCCAAGGTCAGTTGCGTGTTATTATCATTTTGGTTCTTCTGTGTTCGTTTCATCGCATTCGTCAAGTACGTCACAAAACTAACAAGCTAAACGAACAATCAGTACTGTTCGTATCATTGGAGACATTTAACTTTGTTTGCATAAAAAAATAAGAGCATACAATAATGTAAAATAAAACTTCTATTGCCACATCAGGATGATCAGTTTACGTTTTATGTTCACTACAGGAAAAAACATATTGGAATTATCTCTAATTCACAGTGCGTGCCGCGCAACAGCTTCCTAATTTCTTGATTATGTAGCTGTCTTTGACCCATCACTGCCCGCGACCATGCTTTTAATCTCTTAGTATGCGCTCCGGCACTCCAATAAACAAAGTGTGTCATTCGCATTGCATGACCTGTCCTGGTCATGTAATGTTGTAGTGTGTACCAAAGCCAATTATGAGCTTCAGTAACGGATACTGAATTTCATTGCACTGCAAAATATTCAGTTATATGTTCCTGCGTTTTTTCGTTTTGATTAAAGTTATTTCACCTGGGCCAAGCACTCATTATACAAACTTGCGCATAGCAAAGTATAAGCACTCCAAACATGGCTTTAGCGAACCACGGCAGTAATTTTTTTCAAGAATACCATCAGCGATTACAATTAATAATGATTGATTCTACCTTCCGACTATTGTCTTTTATACCGTAGGAACTGCATTTCAATTGCACTGCCGTTTTTACGCCCCGTATTCTGGTTTTTGTGCGTGGATTAAACTGACTGGCACCTGAATTAAAGTCATTGGCAATTGGATTAAACACGGTGGCACTTGGATTAAACTCAATGGCACGCGGCCTGAGTGAGTTGGCGCTTGATTTAAATATGTTGGTGCTAGGATTAAATGTTTGGCACAAGGATTAAATAGCTCGGCACTCAGATTATTTCAATGGCATGCAGATTATTTAAGCTGGCACTTGGATTAAAGTGAGAGGGAAAACCTGTAGATTGCAAATATAATTTAATAATATAGAAGAATGGCGAAGGCATCTTGAGAGGCTTACACAGGTTAAACAAATAAACTACCAGAAAAAAATAACAAAACTAAATTAAATGCGACATTGACTGAGCAAGCACAGAATTTCTTGTCATTTCAATTCGCAAGTGTAGCTTGCAACTCTGATGATAAAATCAAGTTATGAACCTAAGACACAGTGTGCGTGAGTCGGGCATGAAAGTCCTGTAGCAGTGTGACCACAAACACTGACAGCTTTTTTAATTTAGAAGTGTGGCAACTTGGGCTAGTTGGTATGGCATGATGATAGTTATAGCGCAAGAACAAAACGGCGACACAGAGACAAGAAGACAAGTCTGTAGCTAATGTGCGTGCTAGTAGATAATCTTCCTCAGTATTCCATTCACAACATCCATCGTTTGATCATCGAGTAGCACAATGTCAAAATTATTTAAATACTGTGGAAGGCGTTCTTCGATCTGTAAAATAAGTAAAAAATGACAAGTCAGCACAGGCAACAAAAAGCAGTAGCTCCATAGCATACATTTATGTATTAACTGCAAAACAGTAGTTATAAATGATGGCAATAAACACAAAAAACCACCACTTGCTCCAAGTTGGCGTTACCCTTGTAGACGCACAGGTTAGTGGTGTATACAATGCTTTGCTTGTTTTCGGGTATCGCCTACATTATAATTTCAGATCGAAAATCCTTTACTTGGTTTTACAAACTTCTAAATTCAATGAAATAATTGAAGCCTGGTGATCACTTTGTTAAATAGTTTTATCTGCAGATCAATGTTTTGTTTTGTGCTCGCAAGATTCAGCCTGATGGTATCACAAAACTGTCAGGCTGAATTATATTTTGATATCCAGTTGAATGATTTTAACTGAAAGCTTGTAATTAGCCGTGGGCACGCGTTGTCACAATCAATGTTTTTAAAACTTGTTCAGTTTGAAAACTCGGCAGTGTTGCGCACCTCCACCAAAAGCTGTGGCTGAATTGGCACTGTTATTGCAACAAGCTTCAGTCAGTCCAGCAACATGCACCATAACGTGTGTGTGTTCGGCTGCGGTCATGCTGGGTCCGCGTGCTGTAGTATGCAGACTGAAGAGATTTAGCGTGCTTTTGCGTTCTATGTATAACGTGGATGTTTGTGCATTTGCATAACTAACTCATTGTGTGGCTGGATGCACAAGCGGCTACAGGACCAACAATTCCCCAAGACACTTCTGCTGGGCTCCGCGTGATCCGGTTCTCTGCGCAGCATGGAAACACGTTATTCCCCATCTCGACAAAAGGCTGTCGGACAAATAGCGAGTGTATGATGTGCGTTTTCATGCCAAAGACATCTTGAAAACATACGGCCACACGATCAACAGGAAAAAAGTTTCAAACGAACGCCGTAATGAAATGGAGCCTTGTACAGGGAAGTGTGCCTAAAGTTTTCTTTCTTAACCTGCCATCGTATCTTTTAAACTACCAAAAAAAAATGAACACGAAAGAAACATGACTACATATCGTAATGACAAATGGACATATTCAAAAAACTACTCAAGAATTCAAAAAAGTTAAAAAAAGAGCAGAAAAAAAAACATCAATGCAAGTATGGGGGCATGAATATGTTCATCAAGTAAGGTTAAAAATGTGTTCAACTCCTTACAGACCGGCAATCAATTCCATTACAGTTCCATTCCACTGCAAGAAAAAAGAAGCAGATGGTGTTGACACTATTTTCATGTAATGTTAATAGATGTTTGTGATGTGACTGTCTGGTTTCTGAAATAGCTATGAATCTAGAGCTGTCGATGTGTAGCTGCATATGAATAAGTTGGAAGAGCATTTTTAGACACGTAAGTTCGGCACAATTTCGTAATGTTAGTAGCTCAGCTCTTGTGATTAGTTCAGTGGGTGAATTGAGGAAACTGCATTTGTTGTAGATAAATCTAACCACTTTTATTTGTACACCTTCCAGCTTTTAAATTAGATTACTTGTGGTAGGGAACCAGACTAACGTAGCGTATTCTAGTAATGGACGAATTAATGCCGCATAGGCTAAGAGGTTTGTTTCAGGTGGTGCAGACTAGGGCACTGCACGGGTCAATTTTTTCGGCCCAAGCCCGGCCCGGCCCGAAAAATATATGCTCTGGCCCGCTCGAGCCCGACGTGAGGTTTTTAAATACCGCCCGTACCCAGCCCGGGCCCGAAACGCTTGGGCCCAGCCTGGCCCGGCCCGTTTCAGCCAAGTATGCCTTCGGCATAAACGATGCACTGTCCAATCTTCGATTATTTCATAGACACCTGCAGCACACAAGATAACTTTTAAAGATTGTTTTGAAAACGTCTTTCGGGGCCACAACTTTAACTGTTTCTGTGTGCCCTGCCACGATGGTCTAGTGGCTAAGGTACTCTGCTGCTCACCCGCAGGTTATGGGATCAAATCCCAGCTGTGGCGGCTGCATTTCCGATGGAGGCAGAAATATTGTAGGCTCGTGTGCTCAGATTTGGGTGAGCGTTAAAGAACCCAAGGTGGTCGAAATTTTCGGAGCTCTCCACTACGGCGTCTCTCATAATCATATGGTGCTTTTGGGACGTTAAACCCCACATATCAATCAATCAGGGATTCGATGTTTGTTTTGAAGACTTTCTCAGGTGCTTTCGTCTACTTTTTGCATGAATAATTTCCTGATTCATCCATGTATTGAATTGTTTTTTCCTCTTTGTTTTAGCAGGTATGTAGTGAGAAATGCAATACAATACAACATTAAATTTCTGCCACAATGTTTCGACATCGACATCTAGGTGAATAGGAAGCCTCTAAAATAAACTAAACTCGTTAAGTGGTCCGTAATACTAGTATAATCTGCATTGCTGAAATCAAGATTACACGAAACTGAATTCTTATGCCTGACATGCTCACGCAATGGAATCGAGCATAACACTATCTTGTGATAAGATATGCACTCTATTAGTTCAATGGTGGCCTTGTGTGTGGGAAAGTGGTCACTAATAAAAATTAGGTCAACCACATTTGAAGAACACCTCTGTACACAAGTAGGTTTTTTAACATTTTGAGAGAGATGAATTGTCAGCATAGTATCAATAATAATGTAGGACGAAGGCGATGGATGGTTCATAGTGAACCAGTCGATATTAGAAACGTTGAAATTGCTAACCAGTAAAAGCCTTACCTGATGAAAACTGTATTTTTATGGCTTTTATGCAATAAAGGCTGAATAACAAACACTAGCCATTGAAATTTGAGTCATCATCACCGCAGATATGTGGGAGGGAATGGCTTTTGCGTGTTGATGCACTTTGTGAGCACGTTTGTATGCGTGCATGTACTCATACGCAAGCAAAATTGAAAAACTTCTGGTGGGGTTTGAACACCCTCTTGGCCACGAACATGGTGCCTAGACTGCGAAAGAGTATGCGCATGGGCACTATTTTATATGAAGGAGGAGGAAGCTACTGAGAATAGTAATTGGTGAGGTTTAAAATTTCGAAATCATGATATTATGGTAGTGGAGGGCTCTGAAAATTTGACCGCTTGGGGTTCTGCTCCTAAATTTAGGCACACAGGCCTCAAGCAATTTTGGCTCTATCGAAAATGTGGCCCGGATTCAATCCGACCACTCGCAGGTCAGCAGTCGAGCATGACTGGAGCATGAGCTGCTCTAAAGTATTAACCCAGAGTACAAGCTGCATACTTTGTTCGAAGCTCTCAACTTCCGAAGATGAACCAGCAAAACAATCCAGCCCCAACTGGGTTTGATCACTATCAAAGTGTGTCGTGACACCTGCATAACTTAGCCATGCGTTTGTGAAGCTTAATTTCGGCAAATGTGCCATAATGCATAGTTGATCTGAATGACCATGTTAAAAGGACCCTGCGACAATATTTGAGCATGTATTCTCAATATTTGAACACGTCGACAGGGACCGTTCGCTTTTTATTGCCTTGACGCGACAAATAGCGGCATTATTCATATGATGGTAGCTAGGCCATACGAGTGAATGCTAAAAACAGCAAAAACTTGTTTTACACTTTCTCAGAAATGAATCATTCCTATTTCTAAATGATGTACTCTCAGAAACACGAATAAGACACTTAGCCTGCAAATGAGGCTATGGTATGCCAGCAACTAAAGGTGGAAGCGCATGCCGCATTTTTAGCGAGCCAAAAATGCGACAGGCAGTGGGCGCCGGCGTTGTCATAAAATTTGTCTTGCAAGCAAGCCGAGAAGCGACCCTGCCCAAAGCGTATGTGTGTATCTTACACAGTTTGACAGTAGCGTCTGCTAACCGACGCACGTGGTTCATAGTAACCATGCTTTTGACACTGTCAGAAAGAGCAGTAGCGAGGTATTGTGGGAAGGCCACCATGAGGTGACATTCCCGGTATGTCTTTATGAGACGCGTGCTGTGATTGGAAGTGGTCTTTGATGCCAGGAGGCGAGTGAAATGTGAAAGAAAACGTTTATCGTCATCGTCTGCTTGAGTTTTCAACTTTTGAGGACTCATAACTTCACTTCACTCATAACTTCTTCAACAACACCAATTTCTATAATTCTTGTTGCATTTGTCCCAGTAACCATCTCTACACGCGTTGCAGCACTAAATAACGCTGTCCAAAAAGTGTCACAGGGCCCCTTAAATGATGTTTCTTGGTAACACAAACGATGTGAGCAGCACCCACTGCACAGCTGGCGCGGCTCCGACGAAATATTGTTGTTACGTATTTTCACAGCACCTACCAGAACCTTTGGCGTCTTCCTTGTTAGCTGAAAAAGATCGTTGTCAAAGCTACTTGCTTTGTCGTTGAAAAGTAGACTGAGACAATGAGCAACACTAATGCCTGTCGAGCTGAACTTGACGAGAACAACAGCGTCTGCCAAGTACACTATGGAACACCATCTGATGTGCTTTCAAACATTCTCGATAATGTATTGAATCTTCATAATTACCTACAGAGAAAAACTAGTGAAGAGAAGAGTCCTTGTGTTTTCAAGCAATTCAATATTCGCATGGATAAGAGCTGCACGCACGACGTTCACTCGTGTTCCTAGTCTGCTATGTGGAGCCTGTTGCTGCAGTAGCGCCACCTGGACTGGAAGTCGGTTATGTGCCACTTTCAGAGTATGGCAGAGGTGAAGGGTTTGGCAACTGAACAGGTTCTATAAACGTTGGTCACAAACAACAATGATATGACTAATAAAACGCTATTTTATCTCAGTAAATATCACTTGTAGTGAGCTTCGCTAGACAAAATGTCAAGAAATACCTAATAAAAAATCAAACCTTTTGATTTCCACAATAATTATATATGTTTATAACTGAGACTTGAAGACAAACTTCATTATTTTTTTTGTTTTCTATAATTCTCGTGTTTAGAAGCACTCATCCTTATAGTAAGATGCTCAATTTACTAATTTGACATTCAGAGTTGGGAGTCCCAACACACAGATGCATCCCCAAAATGACTTAGCTATTTTTGTATAGAATGCCAGTCTAGAGAGGTCATACGAAGTTGCTAACAGTTGTGCCCCATGGGGGGAGAGTGGTGTCCTTGTGTCATGGCTTGAACCATAGAATGTGAAATCAGGAAAGTGAGTTTCAAATTTAACTACACATATCTAGAAACAATATGGAGTTGTGCTTGCTGTTAAGTTTCTTATATAAGTATACCATAACTACAAAATTACCAAATTTTTGTTGTTGTGAATTGACCTTTTTATTCACAAAAAGAGAGTCTGTTCCTAGTCATCTAAGAGACCTTGCACACGAATATGAAGCAGAATGAAGAAGAGGGACAGACAATGTGGGAAAGGAGGTTGGAGCCTGCAACAGAGTAAAGCCCAGTAAAACGACGACCACTGAGGCAAAGCAGAGGGAAGGAGGAAACTGATTTGATTTCATTGATAAGTAAAGTTTCACATCCCAAAACCACCATATGAATATGAGAGACTCCGTAGTTGGAGGGCTTTGGAAATTTCAACCACCTGGGGTTCTTTAATGTGCACCCAAATATGAGCACACGGGCCTACAACATTTTTGCCTCCATCAAAAAATGCAGCCGCCACAGCCGGGATTCGATCCCGCGACCTGCGGGTCAGCTGCTGTGGAGTACCTTAGCCACAAGACTGCCGCGGCAGGGCAAGGAGAAAACTCTGCTTGGCCAAGTGAGGAGGAGGAAGCAAAAAAAGAGAAGTGGAGATGAGAAGTGAGGAGAATTAAATAAAACACAACAACGTTTGGAGGCTGACTTCAAGGCAAGATACCCGTGATTCGAATGTTGCAACCACTCGGTATAGGCATGCTAGCTGAACAAGCATTTACGGGAACCTTATGATTGCACTGCTATGGGTGAGAGAAAGAGAAATAAAGAGAGAGGAAAATGAAAGACATAAAGTGGAAAAAAAAGACAGAATGAAAAAGAAGCAGCACCATAGCCATGTACGGCATATTAGAGATCTTTTTTTAAATGAGTGTACAAGGCAGATAAAACATTTTTATGCCCTGCTGTCTGTTTATTGAAGCAGGTGACAAACCGATAGTAGGCATGAGGAAAAAGTCTATCAGCCTCATACACTCATTCGTTGTCTGCCACATTATGTACCTAGCCACCTTCTATTACAAGGAAAAAAAAAAATTAAATTAGACGACTTCATTCGCGGAGCCTACAAGCTTGCCCTAAGACTACCAAAGAACACCAGCACCAAACTTCTACTTCAGTTAGGACTCCATACCACCCTTGATGAATTAATCAAAGCGCAGCGCCGGTCCGATCTAGAGTGCCTCAGCAGAAACTGGCCAACACATAATATAATTCTGACTAAGCTCAACATCACTTGCCACCGCCAATACAGCGGAGACAAACGCCCTATCCCAAGACACATTTTCGGGCTTGGTTACACGCAGACCCTATTCCAAAAAATTGGCCTCGTATCTGCATTTAATCTGCAAATGTCGTCGAAAGATGATAGTCTTGCGTGTGGGGAGAGTGAACAAAACATTTATTGGATGTTCTGCGCAAGAAAATCGGTGAATAGTATTCTGGAGGCACTGCGTTAAGAGTGCCTCGAGCATGCAGCGGAGGCGAATGAGCGCATCAAGTCATGTCACACGTGAGACATGAGCGCCATCTGGCAGTTTTCTTCAAAAACAAAGTGCAGGGCTCAGAGACAGGTGTGTGCACCCGTCTCAGAGATGATAAGGTGTAGAACGCAAGGCGACGGGTAGGTGCCACCACCGTCTCATTTTAGCAAAGCGTTGGAAACACTCGACTTTCCGTGCAAGCGTTGCATGGTCAGCGCAGCGTGATAAGCGCTACGATCCTCAAAATTACTTATGTATGCCTTTTCAAGTAAAAGGCGCACATGCAGAATATATAAGTGTTGTTATGGTGCCCCAGACATGCACAATAATTGCTTTTTAATTGACAATTGCACAAGTACGAACACTTAATCTTGAGCAACATAGGTGGGCGCTGCAGATGGGGTCGGCCGTTTCAAATACCCTATGCTGTTAAGAGTGGAGAAACAGACAAACAGACAGATATACCAAAATTTTCGCGCCGAAGGTCCCCAAGAAATCGTCTCTAAAACACATGCACCCCGAATGCAACAAGAACTAATAGAAGGCACGGACCGCATCCATCATCAGAGCTCACAGCGATACCACTGGCATCACTTTCGTCAACCCAGCTAAATATCAAAACGAACGCCGCTGCACAGCAGCTACCATACAAGGCTGTTCTCTAATATACACTGCCAGCATTGTAACCAAAACGCTGAGACAACTAAGCAGGTCGCCGTTGCTCTCGTGACCCTCGACCCAGACTGCCCTACTATTGTGAGTGACTCTCGCACGGCGGTGAACAACTACATCAAAGGTTGCATCTCACAGATGTAATAATACACAGTGTTAGGCTGGGGTGTCAGCCATCTTCTTTATTTCTAACCTCTTCTTCCTCCTCGCCCCCTCCAACCCTGCCTAACGTCTACGTACACTCCCCCTCTTTGAAGACTCATCCCTCCTAGGGTGATACATGAAAACGTTTCCAATGGTTGCAAACTCCAGCACACCATCCTCGTTGGTGTAATCGACCTTTTTGAGAACGCCATGTTGCACTACGATCTGCACCACGCGATAAGGTCCCATGTACACCTGCTTTGTGCCGGGAAGGCCTTTTCTGACACGCACCATATCGTTCAGTTGTATCTGAGGTATCCGGGTGTTGTGGCGACGGTAAAAGTTCCTCTTCATACTTTCCCGGTATCGCTGGTAGGCTTCAGAAGTTTTTCGTTTTTCGCACAATTGTATGCGGTCTACAATGCAAAGTTCTTGATCAGCAGGAAGCACTGGTACCTTTCCAAAAGCTGCAAAATATGGGCTACAGCCGATGCTCGCAGTGTGCGACCGATTGTGATGAGCGACAGCTGCCTACAAGCAGCACTTCCATCTGCCCTGAAAACCTGGATACATTGAAATGAACTGCTTCAAATCCCGAGTGATTCTTTCAGCCATGCCATTTCCTGCAGGATGGTACGGAGTGCAGCATCGCAATACAACTCCTCGTTCCTTCGCTCAATCTTGCAAACGCTGACTGAGAAACGCTGGCCCATTGTCTGATATTACTATTTTCATATTCTTGAACATCTCTCAACTCAAAAGAGCGATCACACTATTTGCGTCTTCCCTTCTCGGCCGTGCAGCCACTATTCTTGTGCACTGGTCTATTGCCACTAGGAAAGACTGCATTCTTCTTACTCCTGCAGCCTTCTTCTTGAGCTCTGCGAAATCCAGATGAATGACTTCAAATGGTACGTCGGAATGTTGAGGCAAAACCATTTCGTCTGTTCTCTGAAGGTACTTGGCTTTATGAACTTGACATTGATGACAAGACTGAGCATACCGTTGAACGTCCTCTTTCATGTGTTTCCACTGGAAACGCTGACGAATCTTGTGATATGTCCTCCAAAAGCAGTCATGTCCACCTGAGTGCGGGGAGTCGTGATAGAGCTCCAAAATTCGAGGCACCATTGTTTCTGGGACTGTGAACTTTCTGTTATGGAACTTAAGTTCTTCAGTTCCCTCCCACAATAACGTTGCGTTGACATTTTTATGATCAGGAATTACCGCAAGTCTTGAAAACGCATCTGCGTCCTTGAGGTGTTCTCCAGGCCTGTGGTGGACCATGAAAGTAAACTGCTGGAGTTCACTCACCCACCTAGCAATTTTTCCTCGAGGATCGGCGAGGTTAAGGATATACATTAAGGCTTGGTGATCCGTAAAGAGCTTGAAGCTCCTGCCATCCAGGTAAGGTCTAAATTAGCGTACGGCCATTAACACTGCCAAGGCTTCCTTCTCTGTAGTCGTGTAGTTCAGTTGAGTTTTCGAAAAAGTTTACGAATAGTACCCGACGACCCTCTGTTGACGGCTCCGTGGAGAGTCGGTATCTCTCTGGTAAAGCACTGCGCCTGTGCCATAATAAGAAGCATCGGTGTTCAGTTCAAAGGGCAACTTGAAGTCTGGAAGAGTTAGGACCGGATCCGATGAAATAATGGCCACAAGGCTGTGATGAACAGATTCACACTCTGCTGTCCACTGAAATGGCACATTCTTAGTCATTTCTGTGAGGCATTTGGTTTTGGTCGCATAATCTCTAATGAATGGCCGGAAATGCCCTGCAAGACCCAGAAATACCCGCAAAGAGTGTAAGTCATATGGCTTCTGCATTTTTGCGATTCGTTCGACTGATTCCTGTTTTTTTGTTTTGATTTGGCCGTCAAATACTCTTCCAAGAAACACCACTTTACTTTGGAAAAACTCACTCTTCTTGTCATTAATTTTGAGCTCGGGGTCACAAAGTGCTTGAAGTACACTAGCCAGATGGTTTGAGTGCTCTTCCTCGTTGCGGGAGTATACTATTATATCGTTTATGTAGACGTTACAAAACTTCCCGATGAACAGTCGCAAGACGTCGTTTATCATTTTCTGGAACCAAGCGGGTGAGTTCTTCCATCCAAATGGAAGTCGGTTATACTCATAGATGTCAGAGGGCGTGATGAAGACAGAATATTTCTTGCACTTTTCAGAAATCGGAACTTGCCAAAATCCTTTACATAGGTCAATGCGCGAGAAAACTCTGCAGCCACCCGTGTCATCTATGATAGAGTCTATACGTGGCATCGAAAACGGAAAAAGCTCAGTCTGCTTATTAATTTGTTTGTAGTCCGTGCAGAGTCGAAGACTTCCATCTTCCTTTGGTGCAATGGTGATGGGTGAAGCGAACGTAGAGGTGCATAGACGGATAATCTGCGCATCCAACATCTTTCGAATCTCGTTCTGAAGCCACACTTTCTTCTCTCGTGACATATTATAGGGCTTTTTTCTCACCACCGTCGTATCACTGAGCTGGAATGGAAGCTCAAACTTCGTAGTTGCTGTAGAATATCCTTTCAGGCACAGCAATTCCGGTAAAGCGTCCTAACATCTTCACCTGACGATGGTTTCCGCGGAGTCCTTGAAGGCGAAACTGCAGCGTTGATAGCGCGGCGCTTTTCTTCTGTGGTAATTTCGCCTGTCCAGTAGATATTAAGGCGAAGTGCACTGATGACTGGACCTGAAAGCAGTAGTTCATACAGAACTCCGTCGAGTACCAGTGCTTGCGCAGTGACAGTGTTGCCGAGACACGATATGGTTATACAAGTCCATTTATCGTGAACATTTCGTCTTCCATCGTATCCATGTACTTCTAGTGGTCTTCCCTCTTTTATTTTCGCCCTCTCAACAATATTTGCGTTAATAACCATGACGCTTGCTCCGCTGTCAACTAACACACTCCGTTCCTTTCCATCCACAAAAACAGATATGTACAATAGACTTGTATGAGACAAATAAACAGCTTCTCTTGATGTCGTCGGGTGGAAGCCGAGACCCTCTCTATTTAGTTTTTGTTACGTCATCTAGCTCTTCGCCATGGTCTGAGCCTCCCTGGGTGGTCAAAAAGGATACGGGTGTTGCGGTAGGTCTCCAGCTTGCAAGCGGGCGGCGTTCCTCAGCTCGTGTGGCCCCGGTATTCCTTGCAGCAGGGGTTATGGGTTGACGCTGGGTTCCTAGGTCCTGGAGGTAGAGGTTTCGCATTCCCTGCAGAAGTTCTTCGACCGTCTTGGGTCTTCGTATTTGTATTTGCTTCTGGAGGTCCGAACTTAAACCATGAATGATAAGCGGAACCACAGACGTCTCAGGCAAAGATGAGTCCGCCAGCTGCGCCTTTTCTCATAAAAATAGCTGAGTGCAGATCCAGACCTGTATTTGAACGTGATTGCTTTGTCCCATAGCAACACCTTGTTTTCCCGGAAGGAGCTCAGAAAGCTTGCTTTCCACCCTATCGATGGTTTGTTGCTGTGAGCGTTGAGACGCCATTCATACCAACTCTTTGCTATGCCCGATAGGAATAGTCGCATGTTTTTCACTTTATCTTCGTCGCTGTGCCAGTAGTTTTCATTGCATGCATACTCGTAAAACGTGAGCCAGGACTCGGGACTACTAGACTCTCCGTCAAACATGTCTGGCTTCACGTGTCCGCGACTTGGTCTGCTTAATCTTTCCGTCGTGTTTACAAGCAAGCGCATTAAATCATTTTGCTGCCTATTCTGTTCTTGGTGAAGTTCAAGAAACTTGTTGATCAGCTCGGCGGAACTGTCAGGCAAAGCAGCGGTAACAGGCTTTGCGTCGTTTCTTACTGGAGTCAGCACGAAATTCTCATAATCCTGAAGTTTCATGTTGATCCTCATCGTTCTTTTAGCAAGTAAATGGTCCGGAGTGAGCTTCATTTTAGTGCTTATATAGGAAACAAATGCGTCAGTGCTCACTGCTTCCGGAAGTGCTAGTTCCTCTTCATCTTGAGGCGTTGCGGTCAAGATCCGGATGCCACCGCGTTGATTTGCTCCAATGGTGAAGTCCACCCACATCTTGAATGTCCGCACAGAAAGTAAACGCGGCTGAGCCAATTTGTAATAGTACACAGTACTAGGCTGGGGTGTCAGCCATCTTCTTTATTTCTAACCTCTTCTTCCTCCTCGTCTCCCTCCAACCCAGCCTAACGTCCACGTACAAGAGAAAGCATTAGGCATCCTAAACCGAGCCCCTCACTCACCAGAAAACCAAATCATACTCCTGTGAATTCCAGCACGTGCCAGCGACACCCACACACACCTCACCAACCACAACAAGGTCGCACACACTGTAGCGTGCAGGAGTACCCGCGCAAAGTGATTGCCTCACCAGCTACAATGACATCATGAAAAAATTTATCTTGAAATAAGAACCTTCTCCGAACCATGAAATACCATAAAATACACCCAGAAATTTATTCAAACCACACTTGTAAGATCTGCAGGTAGCCTCGCTCTCGCATGTGCTGTGGCAATGTAAACCCCAACACAAGTCCACTGACACCAAGACCCTCTCGTCGAGATGGTACACCGCTCTGTACACGTCATTCCCAGCTCAACAACAGACTTTGGGCTACCAAGCTTGTTACCATGGGTCCAAACCCACTGGCCCAGCTATCTACATTACAACCCAGCAAGCCCACCAAACCGCCAAGAGGCAAGACCTTAACATCTCCATGTAGGAGGCCTAGGCCCAGCCAACTGAACTGCTGGTTTCCATAAAAGTTTTTTCCTCCCTTGGGAGTGAACGACCAGTGAGTTTGCACGGTTTGGTGGTGTGCTACCATGAGTGCGGCACTCTCGAGCATGCCCCAGTCTGTGTTCCAGCCTGTTCAGGCCATGGAATCTTACACACCTGAGGAGCGTGCACGGATCCGTGAAAAGAGAGCGCAGGGATTCGCAGATAGCGTGCTAAATGGAGCAGTGGCTGCTTGAGAGAGAGGCCCTCGAACGGGCCATCCAGACACAACAGCTCCTTGAGCAGCAAGCAATAGCAACCATTGGTGAGTGGCTAGAGGAGTGAGACAAGGAGACGAACCCATCATCTCTGCAACCCTCCCTGCCCGCCCCAAGCATTGCTGCAGCTGTCACCATCAGCGCAGACTCAGTGGAAGCCACCCCCCCCCCCAAGCCCCGCCCTCATAGAGTATGTCGCTGCGTCTCTCACCTTCTCATGATACAAAAAAGTGATGAACACGCAGTGCTCCTGAAGGCGCACCCACACAGCAAGCGACTATGGACGAGCCCGCTGGTCCTCTCATGCAGGCCATGACTGTCGCAGCTATGTCAACTGCAGTTGACACCGTTGAGTGCTGCCCCATGCAGGTCACATCGGTGAGAGTCCCCTCAGCGACTACACCACCTTTAAAGAAAAGTCGGAAAAGACAGAGGACGAGGAGGCACAGGATGCAGCACCGCAGCTTTCCCCTTCACACCTCAGAGGCCCAGGCACTACCAAAGCCTCGCAACACCATGGTCGCCATGTCGCAACCGTGCCCACACCTCTCTCATGCCTTAGTCACAGTAGTCACAATCACAGGCGGCACAGCGAGAGCCAGAACCCTGGATGCTGCGGCATTCGCAGCAGATGCAGCAGTGGTAGGGACAGCCCTCTATCGTCTCTCTTGCACCGGCGGTGCTTTTCGGAGAACGTCGTGCTGACGCTTGGGGCGACATCTGCTGGGCAGCCCAGTGTCGCAGCTGTGTGTGTCAACCACCGTCGCAATGCCGTCGCCACCAATGCGACGATGCCAGAGTGTCTGCGCAAGCTTCTTTCCATCACAGAGGCATCCCCGTAACCGCCAGGCAATCTGCCGACTGTGGTGCCAGCATTGGCTTCATATGCAGTCTGGACAGAGACCTTACAGATGTGGAGCTGCTCAGAGGCATCATCTCAGCTGCTCTAGTGACTGCCACGACCAGGAAGGGACGCTCCGTGAACTTCGAAATGCATTGTGAGCTCTGTGCCGTGAGCTTTGTGAGGACGCTCCTGCACAGCCTACAACTGCATGTGCACCGTGTTGGCCACGGCCATACTAGTGCCGGCAGAGCGGTTACTTTGGACATGTCACTGAGGCATGCCAGCACAATGGCGAGTACATCTGCTGTGGCCACTGACACCTGCAGGACGGGAGCTGCAAACCCCACTGTGTGAACTGTGGTAGGGCACACGCAGACAGCGATCCCATGTGCCCTCGCTGGCAGGAGCAACAGGTGGCCACCCCCGTCTCAATTATCCATGCCTCTATCGAAATGGGCCGTCAGGGCGGCTGTACACGAGGAGCACCACAGGGTACATTCCTATACTGCAGCCCTGAAGCAAAGCCCGCCTCTTAGCAGCACCACAATTACTGATTTGCAGCATTCACCAACAATGCACCGCCAGGCCATGCCCTCCAGCCAGCAGAAAACCTGAGAGACACCTTATCGCTAACATCTCGACTACTCTGCAGGCAGTGATCCAGTTCCTGCCAGAGGGCCACCCACTGTGAGCCCCCTGCCTTTAACACATGAGCTTGCAGTCTGGTGCGACCAGGAGTGACAAAGGTCATTCCCCCCCTGAGGCAAATAAGCCCCCCCCTCAGGAGTCTCGACAAAAATCGCTGTTCCGCTCATCTGCCTCGCTCCTTGCACCCCTTTCTCACTCTCTTTTTTCTATCTACTCTTCTGTCTCCCCCTTCCCCCTCAAGGCACTGCACCATGCTCCCTGAAGGGTCAAAAAGTAAGCACCTTTTTCTTTTTCCTCCTAACCACTACTATTACATATTATAGCAGAGAGTTTCTGGGCTAGCTGGAGGTGGCTGCGCTGCGGACATCCCGCAAGCAGTTTAGGAAGACAACGGGACCGCAGCCGGAAAACAGGGACATGTCCCGCCGAAATCGGGACATCTAGTCACTTTAGAAGTAGGATATAAAGGAGAGATGGCGAAAAGGGAGTAGCAGGAGACAGAAATGCACACAATGCATCTGCCTTCGGGCATTTGATGCCAAAGGTGTCGGTGAACAGCCCTGCGTGCGCTGGTAACGCTGGTGTGCAGCCGTTGTGCACCGACAATCCTCTAAAAATGAGACTGCTGTTTTATTTGAAATAAGCTGTTAAGACACTCGCATCTTCCGAGTAGAATTTCGATGTTTTCACAATTGTTTTTTTTTCTATTTTTGTTGAGCACCTCATAAAGTATAAAAAAAATGCCACTGCTTTAAGAAAAAATGACAGAGGGCAATTAAGTTTTTCCTGCAATACATTCCAAACTTGTGCTTTTACAAGATACATTTTACCCACAAAAGTCAGTGCCAACAAGCACAAATTTTCTTCAGGGTACAAAATGCTATGTTTCATTTTCAAGGGCAGGTACATATATACATTCCAGCAGTGTTTCCTTTTTTGTCATATCTTCACATTTGTTCTTCATAGATATTTACCCGCATACCTGGTCACTGGTCCTGCCAGGTGAAATTCATAAAATGGGCACATGATGACTGCTAACTACAATATAGAATAAGTTTACCTCTTTGTGCTAGACCTTCTGTTACAACTTTAAGCTTATTTGGACACTATTTGGGGAGCTTACACATGCCATGGCAATCTGTTTGATAACAAGCTATGAATAAGCCCTGACCATCTTCACAAAGTTGTCTTTTTTTTTGGTTAGAGACCATTTCTGATTAAGACATTTAATTTTATCTGCTGTGATAACACACGTCAGATGGTAACAATGTTGTCCAGCACAATTTCCACAACTAAATTTTCATCAAAGTAGCCAAAGGCGGCCAAAGTCGGAAGAAAGCAGGTTATATTCAAAAGTGAAGGGCCTTATCCCACGGAGAAAGAAGTATTTGAGGAGGAGAAACTCCCAGGCCGCGTCAGCGCGCGAGGGATGGTGTCATGGAGTGATGTGGTTTATGCGAATGCTCAAGCGATGACGCTTTCAGCCTGTTGAAATATTTACATGCGTTTATATGGATGCGACACATAAAGACCATGATAGCGCGTTGTACACTGCAAACTTTTTCAAATTTTTCTGTGTAACATGAACAACTAGATGTGACAGAAATTTCAGTGGCAGTTACTAAATAATACTTCCACAACTTTGGGCCGCAACACGCTTGAAATGAGCTGCTTGTAATGGCTCTGAAGCAGACGACGTCTGCCGCATGCATGCACCTCTCGCTCTTTGCTCGCATGTTGTGGACGTGCATGCCTGGGTGGCCTTGGATGGGAAAGTTCCCCAAAAGTGTCGCGAATCCCTTTGCAACATATACGCTTTCTGTCTCTTTAGTGCTCTCAGTGGCTTCAGTGTGTTGCGCCGATGGCGCTGACTGTTGGCACGTGCTTTTCACACTGCAACATGCAAAATTCGAGCAATGCTCCTTCAGGATGGAGTGCAATTGTACTCAGCCAAACTGCAAAAACGAATACACATCCTGAAAGGAGAAGGTAATTACCTTCAAAGTTCCTAGTGACCCGGTGACGTTGGAAGTGTGGGCTCGCGCCATATCTAGGAAAGATATCATGAGCTGACACCTCGTCACTACGTATGTGAAAAGCACTTCTCGGACGGCAACTCTGCCATGCCATTATACATGTCACATAGACATGTGACATGAAATGTTGCATGACACTGCATGGCATTCATATAGTTTTTTTTCAAAGCAGTTTGCAGCAGTGTTGCACCTCTGTGGTCGAACAGCTGCATGCCATGATGAATGCGTGAGCGCGATTCCTACCTGTAGAGACATTTGCATCTTTCTTAGCCTTTCTACGAAACGAGCTCTTTAACACTGGAGCGTTATAATTTGGAGTCGGCGAGGACACACAGACAGACACCCAGTTGGACGTGACGTGCGAACTGCGAATCGGAGAGCGGTGGCTTTGAGCAAGAGCGGCACGCACACTTTTCCTGATACACAAGCGGAGTTTCACGACAGAGAGCGCATAAGTGCTGTGCCCGATTTCGTGACGGTTTCAGGGCGCCCGAGCGAGTGCAGTTTCGCCTCCTCAAGAATTCTTCTTTTGTGCCTCACCCATACACAACTATCAACTGTTTGGCTAACTCAGCATTAAGTATTGGTAGATTCAAGTACATAAAAGTAAGAATAATAGTTACATACTCTGCTGTTAAGAAAACCGATGCGAAGAACCACTTCTTGCTTCTGACTGCCAGTCAGCATGTCAAGGTCGCCGAGAGAGTCTCCTAAGAGAAGGATGTTAGTTCTCTCCTTCACTGCCTGGTGGTATGCAGGACTGCTCACGTGGCACTGGTTCTTGTTATACATGTGAATCAGCTCACCCTTGAAGCCAACAATGTTGCCCTAGAGAGAGCAACAGTCCGATAAGCTTATTGGCAATTTCAGGTTAACACCTGACCAGACACAGCATAGCTGTGTTGAACAGAGCCCTTTTATTTCAACTACAGCACATATGAATTGTTCAGAAATTACCCGGCAGTAAAGTCTAGTTTCATGTGCCAAAAGGAATATGCAACCATTAGGCAGACCGTAATGGCTTAATTTTGAGCACCTGGAGTATGTTAACATGCACCCAAATCTAAGTGCTTGACTATTTTTGGATTTTGCCATCAAAATGCAACCACCATGGCTGGGAGCTAGCTAATCTGCATCTCGAGCTTAACAGGGCAACATCACAGCTGCTAAGCCACCATGGTGGATCTTAGCAAAGACAAAATAGAGCTTTTAGCTCTGCCAGTGGTGCTATAAACTAGTGCAACCTATGAGTGATGAAAGTGGTCTTGCTACACTTTTTGAGCATGTTCAGAAAATGATGCAGATCGGTAGTCGAAGCTCCTGAAAACGTGTAAGCCAAACATTATATCGCAGCATGCAGCCTGGAACTTGTAATTTTCAAAGCCAGCTGGAAATCACTTGCTTTTGTCTCAATAAATGATGCCCTAATTTAAAGTGACAATGTCATAAACACGAAGTTTACAGCCTTTAGCTGATTGGAGCATCATGAGCTACACAGTTACTGCAATTGTGTTGAGCTTACGCTGTGCTCTATCTGCTACAAGATGAGGCTAGAAGTGGCAGCACCTCTGCTGCGTTGGTGTAAATAGGCCGTTGGCGACTAATATATAAATGTACACAGCGGCGCTTGGCTATGAGCGGTTTATTCTCGGTAAATAAAATGCATTGACTGCACCTTAATGGTGACGTGTACACCCTCTATTGCCAAATTAAAGCATAGCAATGGTCTAGTGTTCCTTTTATGTGTTGAACAAGTGCACTTTGCCAATCAACGGGGTACTAGTCTTCGGTGACAGTCGTGTTTTACAGTGATCTCAATGTTCTTTTTAGGATTTGTTAGTACATGTTCAGTTTTGTTCTGCCTGTGCGACTATATAAAAGATGTAGTAATAACGCCAATTAAGCATTTCTAGCTCTAGCCACTACAAAAAAAGCTAGTATTTTTGCATAATAAGTTGAAGCAGAACTTTGTGCTCACTGCTTTCTGTTTACATGAATACGTCTACTGCCATAGAAGTGCGTGGTTGAGGTCTCATTTACTGCTAACCACCTTTTGCTGATGCGAGCTCATGCTTTGAGGTATCACAAGGAGTTCACAATTGCCAACACTTCACGAGATGGGGTCGCTAAAATTGCACATTCACACCTCGACATTTAGTACTTCTTTCAACAATATGTGGTGTTTTAGATTTTAAAGCTATACAATATGATGATAAGGAATGCTGTAGTGAATGGTTCTGAAAATTTTAGCCACCGGGTATTATTTAATGTGCGCTGACGTCACACAGTACACGGGCCTCTGGCATTTCGCTTCCATTGAAATGCAACCGCTGTAGCCAGGATGAAACTTGCGGCCTTCAAGTGTACTTTCATTTAGGACAGCACCAAATGCATCATGTTATGTGCTCCAGCGACAAAGTGGCACCAACACAAAAACAATTTCGATGAATGAATGGTACAATGATGACACCAAGCATTGTACTGGCACATGCATGCAATCACTTTTTGGAGTGCATACAAGCTGTGGGAGAGAAAATGCTGGTGTATATCGTATAGACGTATGAATAAGCACTTGATACTCTGCTAACACAACGGTATAAGCTGCCCTCTGAAGATCCAGATAAGCAACATTGTGTAAAAAATGTCCCCTGCAGCTTGCTAATGGTTGCCATATACTGATGCGTCATCTGGGACACTAGATATAAAAGTGGCTCACTTCAACTGCCATTTATTATGCTTGTGTGTGTGTAACCCGTGAAACATGGTGTTTGTAACTAGAGCAGGGGTGTAGCCAAGGGATTGTACACAGAGCATGTGCCCCCTTCCTGCCCTCCCCCCCCCCCGCCCCTCAAAATTTTTTTGCCATTGCATAAAGAGCGAAAACTGGCCATTTTAAGGGGTTGCCTCTCCCAAAATCGAAACGGTGCCCCCTCTCCCCAAAAAAAATATCTGGCTATGCACCTGAACTAGAACAATAATTTTGGGGACATATTCACATATGGTGTTCTTTTAAAAACATACAAAATAAAATACTTGTACAGCACTTCATTTTATATTGATGAATATGTTTAAAAGCTCTCAATATTGAACAGTACCACGAACCTTTTCAACATTTCTGAAAGCAGGAAAAACTGCCCGTACGCAACTTTCAACAGCACTGATCGATTCTGGGGATGTCACTTAGTAATTTTAGCAATCTATACAGAACTTATGATGAAGCCTCAATTTATTTTCTTTGTGTGTGTTCCACGCACAGAAGGACAACATATACCACTCAAAGACATTGTATTCCACTGACACTCACGGCTATCTGTCAGTAGCAGAAGGCAATGTCACCTGTCATCAAAGTCATAGCTTTGTGCAAAATTCAAAGTGAAAAGTGGTGTGCAAGGCAAGATTATTTTTCTATCCATTTTTCCACAATATTTTTCATGCAAATAACCAATTTATGCAAGAGGTTAACATTCTAGCCAGTTCTGTTATAATATTAAAAAATGGTTTATACCAAGGCTAAGAAGGCTTTCTGAAGGAAAAATATGAAGCTTGCCTCTTCATCAAACTGCATATAATTGGAGACGAACATCATGTTCGGAAAGTGGCAGTGGAAATGCCTCAGTGCTTCTTCCAAAATGTCGCCAAGGCCAGCAGAAAATACCAGAGTGGGTATCTGATGCTCGTGCAGCATCTCAAAAAGTGATTCACAGCCATCTCTGCAAGAATACGCAACTCAATTAAAATATGCACCAAAGATGTACACACATAACCCAAAGCATCAATTAGTCTAACCTCAACATAATCGACGAGTCTGCCACAAGCTTAGGAAAATCGTGTTTCTCCACACCACAGCTGACTAGAATAGCATGTGATTGCGAGTACCATTCTACCATTTGAGGTATTTTTTCTTCTGTTGAAATATGAGGATCAATTTCGATTGGGTAGAACTTGTCGTGCAATTTCCGTGCCTGCAACAAGAAAAGTATTGCAATAGTGAGAATTATACCAGCACGCTATGTCACTCGAGTAGTACTGATAGTTGGACGAGTTGGTAAAGGTTCATGATTATGTAATAGCACAATGCAGAGACACGAAACACTGGCGATAAATATGACAAAAAGAGAAGTGCCACACGCCGGTGCTTGTCTTTGTGAATTTTTTATCACCAGTGTTTCACTTTATCGTATTGCGCCGTTACATAATCGTGTACTTTGTTTGAGCTGGCTAACCGTGTTTGCCTTACCTGTAGGCAGTACTCCTCAGGGATATTCGGGCTGGATTCAATGACTTCTGCAAATTACAAAATATAAAATATCAAGCACAGTGCAAGTACTTTATATTGATCCACATACTTGATTAAATGTAAACATGAAATTAATTATGATTCTTCATCAACACAGAAGTTCACTGGTTTCTTACCGTGAGTTGAACAGCAATGTTTTCTATTGAAATGTGACCTTGAAATTGTGTGGTCGAAATCTGTAACAACCTGAGCCACAAAAAAATCAAATCAATGTAACTGTATGTAGTTATGTAGTTTCTACTCAACCAAGAATATGTAGTATGTACATAGTTACTGTTCAATTCAATCAAGAATATGGTAATGAGACAAAACACAAAAATCTAACAATACATGGTGATAAAGTTTGTACATATTTGTGTGCAGCTACAGTATTAAGCGGTTAATTTCATGGTTTATATAAAATGATGCTTATACCTGTAGCTTCTTTGGTCCACCTTTAATCAATTTGCAGACAAGCTCCTCAACACGCTCAGGATCTTTCATCCGAACACAGGGCTTTTGGAGTTCCAATATCTGGTATTAAAACACACAAAAAATCAAGAGAGGTTTCCATCCTTGAGATATCCAGCTTTTAAGAGACATCTGAGAAAAAGGAACCACATTACGCATATGTTTCTTTCTTGGATATCAAACGGTTATATCCACCACGAAAAACTGATTGATTGATATGTGGGGTTTTACGTCCCAAAACCACCATATGATTATGAGAGACACCGTAGTGGAGGGCTTCAGGAATTTCGACCACCTGGGGTTCTTTTTTGTGCACCCAAATCTGAGCACACGGGCCTTCAACATTTCCGCCTACATCGGAAATGCAGCCGCGGCAGCCGAGATTTGATCCCGCGACCTGCGGGTCAGCAGCCAAGTATCTTAGCTACTAGACCACTGCGGTGGGGCCATCACGAAAAACTGGTGCAACGAATTGTTTTAACTGGCACTTTCAGAGTAGGGTATGCAAAGATGACACTCGTGTAGGTACATAATTTCCTTCAATTAAGGTGTGTAGCTAGCAGCATGCGTAGGTCAGTAAAAAATGTGGAGCTCACTCAGACTCGCGCATGAAATATGTTTTGCCCTAAGGGCTCGCTTGGACTCACACTCACCATAACTTTCCTCAAGCAAACTCACTTGGACATGGACTCACAGATTTTTAATTTTTTTTTTTGACCACACTCGCTCTGACTCAAACACACCATAATATTACTCACTCATTCTAAGACTCATGGTTTGATCAGAGTCTGAGTGAGTTGACACATGAGTGAGTTTGCTCAAGAGCATAGCAGACGATGCATGTATAGTGGTGACAAACGTTAAAGCAAAGCTTTGTGTTCCCTATTTTAAAACTAGACAGTAGAGAGTTTTAACAGCGAAGGTGTACTTGCTCGGCTTATATTGTGAGGAGCATGACCATGCCCAAAAACCATTATCATCTTGAACGGGTATGTGCCACAAAATTCGGGCAAATCCCAGAACTCAGTGCTACGGCGTGGCCTGTAGTAACCCTGAGAAAGAGTACAGAGAAAGAAAGGAAGTGAGAAACAGAGATGAAAGAATCTAAAGAAAGAGTGAAATTCGTGCTGAAAAAATTCTTCACGAGGAAGGTCCGCATATCCTCGATTCGAAGGCAAGCGTCCAAACTACTCAGCTTGCCCAGGTAGCCTAGCAAAGCATAACATAGCCTAGTATAGTACAGCAACGATGTTGGAAAGGAGAGTGAGTATGATAAGGAGGAGAGAGAGTGAAGCGGAGCAGAGAAAGAATGAGAAAGAGAAATGTAGACCGAGGAGGAAGCCGTGCATCTCGAAGCTAGGTGTATTGGTTGCTGGAGAGTAAGAGCAGCAAAGGGCACTCACTTTGCTGGGCAAAGTTTAGCGTGACTTACTGCAAACTGCCTGCATTTTTTTGTAATAGGGTATGCAACGCTTCGCATTAGCATTTTTCACTTCTGTGCGTGCATCATGTTCTGTCCTCCTGGGTACTTAAGTTAAAGGGGTGCTGACATGAAAATTTTTTAGTTTACGGTTTTATGCAACAAGTGAAAGACAAACTTCTCAAAAGCCAAGAAAATGTACTTGTGAATATTAGAGCACCCTGAAAAATAATTGCAGTATGTTTTTATGTTTTTAAACTTTAGTCTCAGTTTCCACTGTACCCTGATGCCACGACACGGTACGAGCTTCTCGTCACAAGCTCGCACAGAATGTCGCCACATTTCCATGCCCAATCCACAGCATTACTTTATTGTTGAAGCACAAGCGACCATTTTGAATGCTTTAGGTGACGTGCAAGCGGCCACGTTGTAATTTTTGGTACCTTAAATCATCACAGCTTGCCATACCGGTGTGTGAAATCACCAGAAATGACGCTGTAGTCTGATATCATGCTAGTGTTGATGCCAATAGGTCCCCTGTACGAAAGCTGACTTTAATATCAAAATAAAATGTCTTACCAGCATTTCCTGAGCTTCCCACTTGAACAGAGTGGTTTCTGTATACAGACGAATTGTATGACAGAGTAACCTAAGCTTCGAAAATTGGTGTCAGCAGCCCTTTAATCAACTAAAATAGTGAACGTATGCAATAAAGTCTTTCTTTGTACGACCTGTTTTAAAAATAGCTTCAGAACAGGGTACACAAAGCTTTGCGGTCATGTTAGTCACCATTGCACATGTGTCATATGCTATCCTCTAGGGTAACCTCGTAAAGTGACAAAAGTAGTGTACATACGCAACAAATGCTACCTTTGCATGCCTCCCTAAGCTTCCTACCCTCTTATGACGGGTTTTAGTACTGTGTATATGGTTATATAATGGCATTGCATACAAAAGAACGCAACATTTTCCATAGTGACCACGAGCACTTCTGTGGCAGTGCTCTATTCGAAATGCAGCATTCTTGGGTACATAACACTGTTACTAGATGCTATACACACAGTACTAAAACTTGCTAATAATCAATACCATTAATATGTGTGAAAGGTGATTCTGCCAGCTTATGCTCTTCATCTAGCTAAATCATGCACTATAATCCTGGCACTCTGTGAAAAACCGGCACACCCGAAGGCACTTTGATGATCCCCGGGCACAGTAACTTTGGCAGGCCAATAATAGAGCATAGTCATCAGTGCCTTTGTGCGCACATTTACTACCAACAAGACAATGTGCACGATCGTGCTTGGACAGCTTTTAGTTTAAGCCACCGATGCAGCATAACAATGGCAGAGCTGAAAAGCTTAGATGAGAAGCCCATAAACTTTTTACACTTTTACCTGTGTGTTTAGCCAAATATGCCAATTAAATATTATTTGCTGTACACAAGAGTTTGCAAGGTTTTAATTTTGGGAACCTTTATTTTATCCGAAAACGTAAAAAGCCGCATTACTTAAGCTGTGACATTAGGACGTGGTTTACGTTTCGGTGGTTCGGTGTTATACAATGACAAATGAAGTGATCGCAAGTATCTTCGGGTGCAACGCTTGCTGCTTCTATCGTAACCTCGAAAGGGTGAATGGTTGGTTACAGCCTAAGAATAAATACAAGCTACGCCCGCAAAGCTGGACAGCGCTTGTTAATCGCCCATGCAAGATAGTTGTGCAGGCTCGTTGCTTTTCGATTTCTAAACATTTCCCCGGCATTTATTTAAAACGCACGCATATCGGAAACTAAAGGTAGGTCGTTCCTACCCAAGATATGATCTTTGGCTATGCAACGGTGTTATACTCTCTGATAAAACTTGCCGCGGCGTTCAATTTTTCAACTTATGACGCGAACACGTGTCTGCACGGAATCTGAGACGCGCGATTAGCGTAACGATAATTAGGAAGTGCGACTAGTTAAAACGCTTTCACGTGTCCTTCCTGGGTAGCATAGTGATGCCCAAGTGGAGCTTCAATTTTTTTTTTTTTTTCAAGTTGTAACTAGGTTGCGACTTTTCTCCTGGCAGATTGAAAGTCTATGTTACGCGACACTGCATTGTCACGAGAAACAGTAACCGCGGCGGTGACTTAAGGGAATGCAAGAAAAAGCATGATTAATCACACATATCAGTGTTCTTGGCCCTCATGAAGGACGAAGCGTACATGGGTAATTCCCGCGGGACAGTGCCTCACGGGGGCAAGGTTCCTTTTGGCGTTGCATAAATCAGTTGCCAGACTTTGGGGTGGTTGTTGCCAGACTGCTTCTATATTTGGCTAAAAACTTTTCTCCTGTAGTTGTGGCTTCTCCGTAAAAATTTGGTGCCATCCGCGGTGCATTTGGTGAGTGCATGAGCGACGCTGGCCGTTTTAATTAACGGAATGGACCGAGCCTAGCAGAAGTCAAGCGTGGTGCTGCCGTGCAATTAAGAGGCTGTTTTAATTCCGTTTTAATTAACGGAATGAACCGCGCATTACAGAATTCGTTTTAATTAACGAAATGAACCGAGACTAGCAGAAGTCGAGCGTGGCGCTGCCGTGCAATTAGGAGGCCAATTTAATTAACGGAATGAACCGCGCGTTACAGAATTCGTTTTATTTACGGAATAAACCGCGCGTTACTGAAGTCGAGCGCGGCGCTGCCCTGCAATTCGGAGGCCAATTTAATTAACGGAATAAACCGCGCCTAGCAGTAGTCGAGCGCGGCGCTGCTATGCAATCAAGAGGCCGTTTTAATTAACGGAATGAACCGCGCCTAGCAGAAGTCGGGGCGCGTTCTCTTGCTGTGTGCACAGCTGTGCAATTAAGATATCGCGTCTCAGTATTAGGGATGACGGGGAAAACTGAATAGAGTCGCAGGAGGTGATGCGCTGCCCCCCTCCCCCCTTACTTTTTTTTCTCTCAGCTGATCATGTCACGTCGACCGCGCGCTACGACGGGGGACGCTACGCTTCCCCTAGCTGTGTCAGCACAAGACATATCGTTCGGACTCGTATATACATGTGATGAATAAGCGTTCCAAGGCTGGTTAATCGGGGTACGTCGGATATGCTACAGCTATGTACGCCTGGAAGGCTGCTTTATCGAGCTGCTTTATCCAATCGCGCTCGACTGCTGCTAGACGCGGTTCATTCCGTTAATTAAAACGGGCTCCTAATTGCACGGCAGTGCCACGTTCGACTACTTCTAGGCGCGATTCATTCCATTAATTAAAACGGCCAGCGTCGCTCGTTCGCGAATTGCACCGAGGATGGCACCAAATCCTCACAAAAAAGCCACAACTAAAAAATTTTTTTGCAGTCAAATTTAGCAGCAATCTGACAACACTGACACTTTCAGTTTGGCAACCTTTTATGCAACGCCAAAAGGAATTTAGCCTTTCACGGGCTTGCCAGGTTTTTTTTTTTCTTTTTTCTTTAAGCGCGAGAGCAGAGCTAGTAATCAGTTGAAATCCGTAACTGCCTTACCGTGTCTATCACTCGCTTTGCCTTCGCTTGTTTTCGCTTCCGTAGAAATGCTGTTGTTGCAATGGAAACCACGACCACAGTGCCGAAACCGACTGCTGTCCACATCACCACAGTTTTACGCGACATGCCCTCGCTTGGCTTCCACCACGCCGGAAATAACTTTTGAAGATGTCTAGTGAATAAAGAGTAACGTGTTGACGACTGTGACGACGTGCTCGTAGAATTTCTTTCTTCTGTGTCCGATGCCACCGTGGAATTCGGCACTTTCGGGCGCCTTTGCCCTGAGCCTGTGCGAAGCGAATTTTGTGCGGATGCAGCGGCTCCCCATACATTCAGTCCCTCGCCTTAGGTTTCCATGTTGCGACCTCTAGCTGAGCAGGGCTGCCTGCGCCTCAACGCGGGAATTTCGAACGCTTCAATGCGGCGTATCGTGCAGTGACTTGCCGTCTTAGGGCAGAGGCTTGTCCATCCACGTCTACGCTGTCCGTTGTCACGGGGAGATGCGTGAACGTGACACACGCACGCACGCACGCACGCACGCACATACGCACGCATGCACACACACACACACACACACACACACACACACACACACACACACACACACACACACACACACACACACACACACACACACACACACACACACACACACACACACACACACACACACACAAATATATTGATTGATATGTGGGGTTTAACGTCCCAAAACCACCGTATGATTATGAGAGACGCCGTAGTAAAGGGCTCTTGGAATTTCGACCACCTGGGGTTCCTTAACATGCGGCCAAATCAGAGCACACAGGCCTACAGCATTTCCGCCTCCATAGAAAATGCAGGCACCGCAGCCGGGATTCGATCCCGCGACCACGCACACTCAAATAGGTTTAACAATAGACTAATATCAATCATAATTGCGGCGGGAGAATATGAAACACCCAGAAGCATCGAAAATGGGCCCCAAAGCCCATTGCGTACGGACGCTTTGGGTCAAGCCAGATGAGTTTTCGAATAGGGTCTGCCGCGCTTTGGACACTCCTCCTATTCTGTGTCACCACAGAACACGTGTCACTCTGGTGTTGGCCGAGAGCCGTCGCTTCAGTGGGTGCTGACCCAAAACTTTTGGGGCAGGCGGCTCCCGCTTAATTCGAGAAATAGCGTCCCCAAGCCGTGGTTTGGGTTTCGCGCACGCGCAGTGGTCATGACGCTATTTCTTTGGGGCCCCTATTTGAAAACTCCCTATTACGGACCTTAGGACCTAGCTTTTCCGGCGACTGTTAATGTCACTCAATTTACATTTCATGGGGCAACGCTCGGGCAACATATGTGAGACATAAAAAATGTTGAACAATAATTTAGCTATAATTGGGTGAGAACAATATAAAACAAGCACAAGCCTTAATTATAGTCGGCGACCTGAGCATATATGGACCTTGTCTTTTAGCTTCGCCCACTCGTCATAATTTACTTCGCGGAGAATCGTAGATTTGTTGTTTTCCAGTCAATGAATAGACCATTTTTCCTGCTATCCCAGAGCCCCCAGTGAGCGCGCGAATCACTAAGGTCACTAAGTGATTCTAGTGAAACCGGTCAGCGAAGCTGGTCAAGCGCGCTGGCTGTTTTCCGTCTCCCGCTGCTGATTGACGCCATGGGAGCACCAGACGAAAAAAAAGAAAAAGAAAAAAGAAAGGCATTCCCACATGTTTCACTGTTATTCCATCCAAAATACTATACATGTCTGAACACACCTGCACGTATAATCTTACAAGGAAACGTATATTTGCAGATATTTACGACGATTACACGCGACGTCTTTCCTGGTCTTTCCTCGCGGCCTGCTGTCGCCCAAATAACCTGCTGAATAACTCGACAAGCTTCAGTTTGCAAACGTCCCAGCTGGTCAACTCCGACTCATGCGTCTCATACCAGGTGAGCGCTGTATCCCGCAAGTAAAATACAACGTTGGCCAGCATCAACGTAGGGTCCCACCTATAGTATTCGCTCACGCGCTCGTACAATGCGACCCGATCTTCAACATTCACCTTGTCTTTGCCTGTGCCCGCGAAGGTTCCGGGGTCTCGTGGAGGCAGGAGAATAAGAAGAGGCAGCAGCAGCAGCAGCAGCAGCAGCAGCTGCTGCTGCTGCTGCTGCTGCTGCTGCTGCTGCTGTTGCTGTTGCTGTTGCTACGGCTGCTGTTGCTCTTGTGGGTGGGCCTGTTGAGCCATTGCAGGAAAATGAAGGTGGCGACCACTCCGAAGTTCCGTGTTGGTTTGCCGGGAAAGCCAGGTAGGCGTAGCCAGCACCTCCACCAATAATCTTACAAGGAAACGCATATTTGCAGATATTTACGACGATTACAGGCGACGACAATGCCTGGCACACTGGCGGGCTGGGACCAGTCTCTATCCACTTCGTAGTCTTTTCTTTCAGGCAGGGACCCTCTACCGCTTTTTGCCCCAATCCCACTACTGCCTTGTGGCACTATCTACGCACGAAATACGAAAAGAATGATGCAGTCAGTGTCGCTATAACCAAGCGGACGTATACCAGGATGTAGCAGCTAAGCGGCATGTGAATAAATGATGACGTGCCGATACATGCAGTCAAAACGCGCCATCGTGAGCAATGGAAGCTGGTACATTGAAATCATAATTATTCAGTAATTACATCTTACTAAGTTGAACAATTAATTAATCGTCTGTGATGGGGTGTAGCCAAACTGCGAAGAGGTTTTACAGTATTCAAGTACAGAGATTATTACTTTATTTCAAATATCATGTGCTTTACAAAAAAGTGAGCACATTCTAAACACGTCTAAACAAAAAGGAATGGGACTAGAATTCATTTGGGAGGTTCTTTGCTCTGATAATTTGCAGTTTCTTGGCACACTGCTTTGAAGTTTCACTGTGGTTTCACTGAAAGCGGTGTTTTTAATCTTCCGTCGGTGCATTATTCAAATATTGTTAAATGAGGAATTGTGATGTCATGCTACGCATGGAATCGAAAAAAAAAAAAAAACTTGCTCGCATGAAATGAGTCGTAGTTTTCAGCTGCAAATCTATCGGCTCAAAGAGGCCGGGATCCTGCATATAGTTGCATCGGTTTGCGAAAATTGGTTTACATGGCAAAGAAAGATAAATACCGACGTACTTTACCCCTGAATAATGAAGTGTGTGTGTGTGTGGGGGGGGGGGTGCCACCACAAATGCGATTATAGTCGCACGTGTTTCCTTATGCTCAAGAGATCACCGGGGTCGGCAGTGAGGTGTACTGCGGTGCAACAGTGGCAACGGTGCTCAGCTGCTGATACGCAGGTCGTGGCTTCGATCCCTGAGATGGCAGTCGCATTTCGGCGAAGGCGATATGTGAGAAGCTCGTGTACTATGCGATGTCGGTGCAGGTTAAAGAACACCAGAACGTCCGGAGCTCTCAACTATGGTTTGAGACATTGGAATGCCAGATATTATTAGTATTGTAAAGAAGAGGAAGTACTCTGGCGCAGAGGCATTCCAAGCGGCGAGTCAACCTGGCATTCACGCTGGCCACGGTGGATCAGCGACTGACGTTTGCCTGCTCTGAGGGTTTGGCCAAGAATTCAGTAGTTGTGATTGATTTTGTGTATTCTTTTTTTTTTCGTAAGCGTTTCTATAGTGTCCTAATTGATTAGCGAGTGTATTTTCAGATAGTACGACCAGGCAGATGCCGTTTTCCTCACCTAGACCAGGGGCTTTCCTCTGGTCTGCTTCTCTTCCTTCGCAGGAATTGCCAGTGGACTTGTTTTTACGCAATGGCATCTCACCCGTTCCTGTGGCATTGGTACCAAGCAACGATGGTATTATACGGATGAAGAATCCAAAAATGATTCAGACGGAGTTGAAAGCCGCTACAACTCACTACCAAAGCATCACAGAGGTCAGGCAGTTCGGCAAGGGTGGCATTCTTTGCTTCTCGTCTGACCAGCTCTGTGTTCGAGACCTACTAAAATGCTCGGTATTCGCTACCAACCCGGTGAGCGCATTCATTCCACCTCACCTAGCTTGCGTCAAAGGCCTCGTTCGGGGTGTCGATGTCAACATGACCCTAACTGAGATATTAGATATGTTTTCAGAAGCAGGTGTGATAGCTATCTATAGATGTAGTCGAGTTGTGGACAAGAACAAGATCCCAACGGAGTCCGTGTTTGCTACATTTGCCGGGTCGAATCGCCCAACCGAAATCAAAGCGTGGCCTTTAATATACAGAGTGGAGCCACTATCACCTCGTCCCCTACAGTGTATTAAGTGTTGGCGTTATGGGCACACAGTGAAAGGATGCAGGTCAGTACCTAGATGCAGAATTTGTGGTGAGACGCACCACTCAAACGACTGTAAAAGTAATGAAGAAAAGTGCTGTCTTTGCCATGAAGCACACTGCGCTGATAACCCAAACTGCTCAGCCAAGACACGTGAAATCAAAATCCTTAAAATTGTAGACAGAAGGCGATGCTCCCGAAAGAATTCCATTGCTTAAATCCAAGCCCGAACTCAGGGGTATGCAGGAGCAGCTGCCCGCCATAACATAGCAATGGAAGCATCCTTTTCCCTATCGATTGCGGACATGACCGAGAAGGCTGTGGATAAGGCTATGCAACGCCTTGCTACCACCCTATGTGAGTCGCTGTCGCACATTGTGAATAGCCGAATCACACAAGTCTATGGAGCACAGATAGATATAAGTACGGCTGTAAAAAATGCTGAGTCGGCATACCCGACAAGTGAGGCAGAATCTGAGATAACTCCACCGGATGCACAGTCTGCAGAGCCCTCTGGAGAAGGCGTTCAGAGCCAAAGCGAGGGTGCACAGGAAGCTTCTCAGGACACATAAGATATGGACATAGATCTCAAATGTCTAAAGCGTTCTAGATCCCCTGTATCAAAAAAACCTGGCTTGCCGAAACATGTAAAAAGCAAGAAATACCAGAAAGACAACCTTTCAAAAACCGATTTCTTAAAAGAAAGTATTTTAGATAAGGTGATTGCCGAAACCATGTTAACGAAATCATAGGGTCTCTTAAAATTATACATTGGAATTGCCGATCTCTTCACTCAGCCATTACAGATCTGTTATGCCTGTCTTCCAAATTCGATCCGGCTATTATTGCATTACAAGAAACTTGGGTATCCACACATCATTTATTTCACCTACCTAACTTCCAAACCTTTCGTCTAGACCGCCAATCCAAAGGTGGAGGTTTAGCTTTCTTTATAAACAAGAAAATTAGTTTAAAAGTAAAAAAACTCATACAAATGTATGTCTTCTGAATGCGAAATTTTCGCGTTAGATATTACCTTGCCAGGACACTTGCCGTTCTCGCTAATAAACGTCTACTTTCCTGTAGGCGTTCAAGACACGAGATTGTTAGATATGGCTGCTAATTCAGACTGTAAAAAAAATTATAGTTGGCGACTTCAACTCTCACCATACCTGCTGGGGTTTTAGAACAGATCAGTGTGAACAATGGTTGTGGGACTGGTTGGTAGACAACAACTAATTGTGCCTTAACGCTAGAACTCCCACATTTATTCGAAGTCATTCACGCTCCGCCTTAGATTTAAGCTTTGTAAGCTCGGCCATTGCTAGTACATCATGGACAGCCCTTGATTGCGCCTCCAACAGTGACCACTTTCCAATAATGTTCGAGATCGCTTGCCCCGTCAAACCATCATGCTTCCATGCCCGGACCTATATAAATTATGCAAAATTTCAACACAACCTAAAAACTGCTTTAGACGCTCCTTCTCAGGATGGAGATGACACTAAAGCTATGAAATTAAGCGCAGTAATCAAAAGGGCATACAAAAACGCTGAATTTGCTGTTAAATTGGCGAAGAGAGTACCCTATAGCCCCTGGTGGAATTCCAACTGTTCACGAGATCACAGACGAAGACAGGCAGCTTGGAAGAAGCTAATACATAATCAGTCCCCTAGGAACCGGTCAGATTATAAATTTCTTGCCGCTGTATTTAAACACACGGTGGCCCAAGCTAAAGAAGAATATGATAAAAGACATTTCGATTTTCTCTCAAAATCTAAAAATAAGAAAGCTTTATTTCAATATATGCGATCTCGCAAAATCCTGCCGTCTACATTAAATACTGATTATGAAAAACTATCATTGGAAGAAACGAAGAACTCTTTAGAGTCAATTGGCAGAGGTCTAGAAAGTAGATTTTTTTCGATTATGGCTTTCAACTGGCAAAAGTCTAGCATAAGCACTGATTTCGAAATGTAACGCTGTCTGAAGCATCAAAAGTCATTCGAGATCTACCATCGTCAGCTCCTGGTCCAGATGAAATCACAGTTCCTATGATTGAAATTTTATTCAAGCTATCCCCCGGAGACGTCCTCAATCTTATAAACTACTCTTTAAAGAATGCCTGGATACCGTATGACTGGAAAATAGCTAAGTTAATCCCATTAATAAAAAAGCAAGGATTAGGTTTTACCATAGAAAATATCAGACCCATCTCGCTAACTTCGAACATGGTGAAACTCATAGAGAGGGTTCTGAAGGGCCGAATAAACTCCGGAATGACGAATAAGGTCATATTAAAGCCAAATCAAATCGGTTTTCGTTGTAAATGCTCAATTTGGTGCGCCCATGCGGATTTAGAGAGTCGAATACAGCTTGCTCGTAAAAGGAAACAGTACGCCGCATTAGTAACTCTCGACATAGCTAAAGCATACGACAGTGTCGAGCGCTCTATTCTACTGACCACCTTGCAGAGTCTAAAGTTTCCTCAGTATATTACTCAGTGGATAGCAGAATTCCTAAAATCAAGGGAATTGTATTGCGTGAAGGATGGCTGTTGTTCGCATAAATTCAAACAGAAACGTGGTGTTCCCCAAGGGTCCGTCCTATCTCCAGCATTATTCAATATACTGATGAGCTCTATTCCAATTGTTCAGAATGTGAGTGTCTACATTTATGCAGATGATATCGCGTTCTTCGCTGCAGAGAGTGACATTTACTCACCACATCAAAAACTGCAAAGATATATTAGACACTAGAAATTTGGTTGCAATCCATTTCATTTTCATTGAATATCAGTAAAAGTGCGCTCTTGGTGTTTACTAAAGCAGATACAGTTTAAATTTCTGTATTGTATAATCGGGAACCTATTCCACAAGTAGATTCAGTCAAGTACTTAGGAATGATTTATAATGAAAAGCTAAATTGGAGCCCACACATTGAATATATAACAGCAAAGGCACAACGGGCGTTAGGTTTATTACGCAGGTTAAGCAACAGAAAATACGGGCTGCGCAGACACACGATGTTAATGATATATAAAATGTATGTGTGACCAATATTGGAATTTGGGTGTGTATTATTCTCGGGGGCCGCTGGTTATAAAATTAAACCGCTAGGAATGTTAGAGCGAGAAGCCCTGCGAATATGCCTGGGACTTCCCAGGTTCGTGGCGAATAATGCATTGTATCAAGAAGCACGATTGCCAACACTCCCCGGTCGATTCCGCATTCTAACGGTTCAAACCTTCTTAAAGTTCTACAGTTTACCGGCGCGAAGATCAGAGTACGCATTTATCAGCGACCCTGCCTCTTTCTTTCTTACACATTGGCCTCGATTTCATACCCCTCAGATAATTTTCGTTAAAAAGAAACTGGATTGCATAAATGTAGACATTAGCACAGTAATTGAAACTAATTCCTCAACCATCAACCTTAGAATAGAGTACGATGAAATCTTCCCCTCACAAGCCAAGTTGCAATCTCTTAGATTTTTGACCACTACATTAAACGATTACTTGGTACATGCAGAAACAAAAAATGTAATAGCTACAGATGCTTCTGTCAACAATGAAAAGGCAGGCGTAGGAATTGCGTCTGATTTCTTCGGCTGGTCTTTTTCAGTAAGGCTTCCAGATTTCACTTCTATATTTGAAGCCGAGCTAATAGCTATTATTTTAGCTCTTCGTAAAATTCATACGACCGAGACCAGTGTAATCATCCTAACAGACTCACTTTCGGTGTGTGCAGCTCTGACAACCTCTGAACAATCTCGTGCCCTAGCAGCGTTCCACACATTAGCACCGCCGCATTTAAAACTCCTCAAATTAGTGTGGGTCTCAGGTCACTGCGGATTACAATTAAATGAATTGGCAGATGCTTTGGCATGAGCATCACTCGATGGACCAGTAATTTCAGTACTTCCCGAGTTAGAATACTTATCAGGGGTTATATATAGGAAATTCGCTATTTTTACAGATAGCTTAGAAAATATCACACAATGGACAGATTATCAGCACCTCAAATTTCCATGGAAAGCTCAGTGGAGTCCGTCAAAAACACTTGAAGTTATAATCTCCAGATTCCGGTGCCGTGTCCCCCCATTAAATTTTTATTTACACAGAGCTGGTCTGACACTTTCCCCCCTTTGGCCGTTTTGCGAAGAATCAGAAACTGTTGAACATTATTTTGGCTCATGTCGTAACTATGCATTAATTAGGAAACGACTTTTAGATTTTCCATTTGCGAAGCTAGGTTTAAATTTAACCACAGAAAATGTTCTAAATTTTGGTGCCTCTGTTTTGGGAAATTGCCACAGAGATACATTCGATGCACTGTGTAATTTTATTCAAGACTCTAAACGTTTTTCAATATAAAGTCCACGTTAACAGATACTAAAAAAAACGGGTCGAAAAGTAATTTTGAATTCTGGATAAATCCGTGACATACCAAATTAATCGGGTTTGGCAAAACCAGCTGTCTGGTCGGCTCCCAAAATCAAGTTATAGCTGTTAGTGTCTACTTTGTTGTTGATTCTTTTTTCTCACTATCTAAATCTTTGGTTTCTTTTTTTAACATACTGTCTTCACTATACAACTCCTCCCCCCCCCCCTTTTTTTTTCGTTGTAAGCAATAATGCAGTTATCGTCCATATGAGACTATATGTTCTCTTGGCCAATCCCCCAGACTGGGTACGAGCCATGGATTAGAGGATACAAACAAACAAAGAGAGGCAGCAGCGGCTCGAGCTCGAAAATTGCGGCTGGTGCTTCGCCTTCCAAGCCTTCCAAGCGTCATCCTTTCTGCTCAATAAATATCCTTTATAATTGGTGGAGCCGTGCCGGGTACCGTCCCTTACACCTTCTCGCTACCATCCTAGAACTCCGTCCTCGACGGCTACCTTCTGCTATGCCGGACGCCGATCAGCAGACGCTTCCATCTCTACCGGCCACCTGTACAGGCAGTGTTCCTCAGCGGGAGCCTCCAATCTTCAGTGGAACAGATGACAACGACGTTGAAGATTGGCTCTCGACTTTCGAACGGGTGAGCGCTTTAAACAGATGGACGGACGCGGACGAGTTGACACGCGTGTCGTTATACCTCGCGGGTGTAGCCAGCCTTTGGCTTAGAAACCACGAGGCAGACGTCCGAACGTGGCCGCAATTTAAAACGTCGATTGTAGCAGTATTCGATCGACCTGCCGTCCAAAAACTTCGTGCCGAGCAACGTTTACGCACACGCGCACAAGAAACGGGTGAAACCTTCACAAGTTACATAGAAGACGTCGTCGATTCGTGCAGACGCGTGAACGCCGCAATGACGGAAGCTGAAAAATGTAAGCACATCCTCAAAGAGATTGACGACGACGCTTTTCAAATGCTCTTGGCGAAAAACCCGACCACTGTTAACGACGTAGTTAGCCTCTGCCAAAGCTACGATGAATTGCGGAGGCAGCGAGCTCTGACAAGACGTCCTCCAGCGCACGATTTGGCATCGCTGTCTAGTGTGATCAGTGGTCATGACCAAGCGTCACTAATACCCGAAATAAAAGCATTTGTCCGCGAAGAAGTCGCATGACAGCTTTCCTTGGTGCGTTTCACACCAGAACCTACCACAACTTTACCATCGTCTTTACGTGGCGTCATTCAAGGAGAGGTCGCCGAGGCCTTACCAGCTGCTCGCGAGCTTAATGTTGTGGCTGCTTCTCTCACTTACGCCGCGGCTGCAGCCATGCCAACTCGCAAGGCGCCTGCGCCTCCGTTCCAGCCTCGCGCAAGCTATCCCCCAGCTCCAGTTCGCTGGACCAGCACTAACCCGGCCAACCCGTAGCGCACCCTCGACAATCGCCCGATATGTTACGCTTGTCGATACCCCGGACACGTCGCAAGGTATTGCCGCCGCCGGACGCATATCACCAATGAAAACGGCCATGAGCCTTTCTTCCCGCTTGACTCCAACGCACGATACGGTTTCTCCACTCCAATGCCAGCCCGCTACCAGGACGACCACCGCCCTCGGTCGGGACGTCTTCACTCGCCCTCTCCACGCTGCCGCTCGCCTTCTCCTAAGCGTCAACGGCCCGCGCCTAACGAGGAGGAAAACTAGACGACGCAGTTCCTGAGGCAAGAACTGCGAAAGTTTCGGTTTGCCCAAGTCCTCATTTGTCACGTACCAATGTTATTGATGTGTTCGTCGAAAATATACCTACTGTTGCTCTTGTAGATACCGGTGCAGCTGTTTCTGTTATAGATGCTGGATTTTGCCGCTCAATTCGTAAGGTTACGACGCCTTTCTCCGGATTATCACTTCGCACAGCCAGTGCTCAATCTGTTCAACCGACTGCAGTATGTACAGCCCGCGTGACAATCCAAGACGTTCTGTATACGATAGAGTTCATGGTTCTTTCATCGTGCTCCCATAATATTATCTTGGGATGGGATTTTTTGTCGCGTCATAACGCCGTAATCGACTGTGCTAGGGCTTAGGTTGAATTTTGCTCACTGGATGACCAAGCGTCCGTCGACACCCAGTATGTCGCTAAACTTGTCGTTAGCGATGACACTACAACCCTCCATGCTCTTTTGCGTTCGTACCCGTTTCATGCAGCGCCATATCCGACGGCACGGTCTTCTTCACACCATCTCCAATATTCGTCGCCCGAAGAGCCCTCCCCCTGCCTTTTGCAGCTCTCGACCTTGTAGAAGGCTCAACCACAATGCCAATTTATAATCATGAGTCATCGTCTTTATCCCTACTTCGTCACGAGTGTCTTGGCCACGTCGAGACAATCAGTTCTTCCAGAATTATATCCGTCCCCGATGAGGTGCCTTCTACCTCCGTCTGTGAACTGGCTGTCGTCTCAGCGGCTGACTCAACGTGGGCGAACATATTTCAACCATTCATCGCTGCAGATTTGACATCTTCGCAGCGTTCTTAACTACTCACCATTCTTGAGAGCTACCGCCATTCTTTTGACGTTGAACAAACATCTCTCGGCCGTGCCTTAGCAGCAGAACACCACATCGACACTGGGTCCCACTCACCGCTGCGACAACGACCATATCGCGCGTCCGCTACAGAACGCCGCGTCATTGCTGACCAAGTAGACGACATGCTTCGCAGAGGCGTCATTCGACCTTCACAGAGCCCATGGGCGTCTCCGGTGGTCCTCATCAAAAAGAAAGACGGTTCAATTTGTTTCTGTGTCGATTTTCGGCGATTGAACAAGATCACGCTGAAGGATGTCTATCCACTACCACGCATTGACGATGCTTTGGACAGTTTACAGGGTGCCGAGCTCTTTTCCTCGTTAGACTTGCGGTCAGGCTACTGGCAGGTGCCTATGGCGGAGGCCGATCGCCCCAAAACCGCTTTTGTCACGCCAGACGGTTTATGTGAATTCACCGTCATGCCTTTCGGACTTTGCAATGCACCTGCAACGTTCGAACGAATGATGGACAACATCCTACGTGGACTAAAATGGAAGATATGCTTGTGTTACCTCGATGATATCGTGGTCTTCGCCCCTAACTTTGACACACACTTACGTCGCCTTCAGCACGTCCTTACTTGCTTAACTAACGCCGGTTTGCAATTAAACGTCAAAAATGTCGATTTGCCATGCGTCAACTGAACATTTTGGGCCACGTTGTCTCCAAGGAAGGCATCTTCCCGGATCCCGAGAAATTGCGAGCTGTTACGGCGTTTCCTAAACCTGCCACCATCAAAAAACTTCGAAGTTTCATCGACTTGTGTTCGTATTTCCGGCGATTCGTCCAAAACTTCGCGTCTATTATATCACCTCTCACGCAACTTCTCAGCAACTGTAAAGACCTCTTATCGTGGTCCCCTGCCTGCGACGAGGCTTTCACCACCTTGCGACGGCTTTTCACGACGCCACCCATTCTACGCTATTTCGATCCTGAAGCTCCAACTTAAATCCACACCGACGCCAGTGGTGTAGGCCTGGGTGCTGTGCTCGCACAGCGTAAACCGGAGCATCAGGAATACGTCGTGGCATACGCTAGTCGCACACTTACCAAGGCTGAGAGCAACTACAGCGTCACAGAGAAGGAGTGCTTGGCCATTGTGTGGGCCCTTCGAAAGTTTCGCCCATATCTATATGGTCGTTCTTTTGACGTCGTGACCGACCACCACGCGCTGTGCTGGCTTTAGACGTTAAAAGACCCATCTGGCCGTGTTGCTCGCTGGGCGTTGAAAATTCAAGATTATGACATACGCGTGGTTTATCGGTCAGGACGGAAGCATGCTGACGCCGACGCCCTTTCCCGTTCCCCCCTGTCCCAGAATGCCACAGCTGACTCCGCTTGCGATTCCACATTGTCATCGCTTGACTTTGACACCATTGCTATCGAACAACGCAATGACCCGTGGACTGCGTCTCTCCTCAATCATCTCTCCGACACTTCTGAACTCCCAAAGACGCAAACGCTCCGGCGCCAAGTTCCACACTTCTCGATACGTGACACGCTTCTCTATCGACGCAACTACGCACCAGAGGGACGCAAGTGGCTGCTCGTCGTTCCACGAACCCTGAGGTCGCAGATTTGTTCCTCTTTCCACGCTGACCCACAATGTGGCCACGCAGGAGTCTTCAAGACCTACGAAAGGCTTCGACATCGCTACTACTGGCGTGGTATGTATACCTTCGTCCGCAACTTCGTCCGCTCTTGTGCCGAATGTCAGCGCCAAAAATCTCCACCACACGCCTCCGCCGGTGAACTGCAGCCTTTACCATGCCCTTCCCGACCCTTCGAACGGGTTGGAATAGATATTTAGGGGCCTCTTCCATTGACTCCGACTGGAAGCAGGTGGATAATAGTTGCTATCGACCACCTAACGCGCTATGCTGTGACCGCTGCTCTTTAAACGGCTACAGCACAGGAGGTTGCCACTTTCCTACTGCGTCACTTTGTGTTGCGTCATGGAGGCCCTCAAGAACTCCTCAGTGACCACGGCCGCGCCTTCTTGTCCGAGGTCATTGAAAAATTGCTGGCTGAGTGTGCTATTGTACATCACACATGTACCGCTTACCACCCTCAAACCAATGGGGCTACCAAGCGCTTTAATCGTACTCTCGGTGATATGCTATCTATGTATGTGACGCCTGATCACTCTAACTGGGACTTAGTCTTCCCATTCGTTACGTACGCCTATAATACGGCGACGCAAGCGACAACAGGCTTCTCCCCTTTTTACCTCCTCTACGGCCGTCACCCCTCCCACACCATTGACACCAATCTGCCCTATCGACCGGACACGTCCGAGTGCCTACCGATCTTGGACGCCGCCAGACACGCAGAAGAATGCCGCCAGTTAGCTCGTCGTTTTACCTGCGATGACCAAAACAGGCAAAAAGCAATTCATGATGCCCAGACCTCAACTCCCGTTTTTCTTCCGGGTGCTCTTGTGTGGCTGTCAGTGCCGCATCGCACACCTGGGCTCTCTTCCAAACTTCTGCCAAAGTACGATGGGCCATATCGTATTCTCGAGCAAACTTCGCCAGTAAACTACCTCATTGAGCCTCTTACGCCACTATCAGACTTGCGACGTCGCAACCGCGAGGTTGTACACGTCCAGAGGCTCAAGCAGTACCATGGCTCAACGCCGCCTGCACAGGATTAAGTCTCCAGGATGGCTCCTTTTTTCTCCGTGGGGCCATTGTAAAGAAGAGGAAGTACTCTGGCGCAGAGGCAGCAGCATCGAACGTGCAGCAGCGGCTCGAGCTCGAAAATTGCGGCTGGTGCTTCGCCTTTCAAGCCTTCAAAGCGTCAACCTTTCTGCTCAATAAATCTCCTTTATAGTATTATTAATCCAACGAAAATTCGATCAGAGTCATGCCAGTTGTTTTTTCAGTTGTTGTGCAGCAGGTAAACACAAATTTCTCTCTCACTTTTTTTTTTCATCCGCATAGGCTACGCTGGTCGACGTGTTAACACGCGCACCAGCGAGCATCGGAATTCATTTAACAAAGTCGTCTCATCGCGCCCCGCTATGTCAGCCATGCAAACGTGATTCAGTCTTAGAAACCACAGAAGTTTTGTGCCATTAACCTAATTCAGACAAATTGAGAAATTGCAGAACCATATCACGTCACAAAAAACGCCGCACTTTGTGCAAGTAGACCTTCGTGGTTGTTGAAAGACAAGTAATTCGACTGTATTAATCGACTGTATAAACAGGCCGTTGTTTGACTTTTTGCACCTTTTCATAACACGCACGCTGCACCTCCATTGTTGTAGATTTTTTCTTTCACGCATGTAACTTTCAGTTGTAAGAGAGCTCTAGATCGTGCGTGTATTCCCGGGCTTTCATGTCCTGCTTTTCCTTTTTTTTTTCGCCATAAGTACTATTGGAACTATAGTGTCAATGCAGGTTAGTAAACACTTATCATCATTACATATATGGTGTGATCAACGCGCACACTGTTGTTTGAATGGGTCTTACTTAATTAAATGCCGACTAGCCTTCTACAGTACATACTCTCCAAAAATTGGAACCTCAAATTCTACTTGTAGACAATGTGGATGAACATTGGTTACGAATGCATCCGCAAATCTAAGACCCCTGGTGTGTTTCATTGGCCACCGAGTTGACTCTTCTTTTTGTTTCATTTTTTTGCCGTAGAGCACTGGTGTAAAGGAAAACAAAAGGGTGACGTTTCTGAGCTGCTCAACAGATCCTACAGGGGAACAACCAACGGAACTAGTCGAGAGGCCCTCACAGCTAAGCACTGAAATTCGTTATTGAACTACGGAGCAATATGTTGAACTTTGCCAAATTCACTGTGTCTAAGAAGTCCTAGAACAGCACAAGCGCAAAGGTAAAGCGTGAGGCCCGCGCACTCGTCGCTAAGGCTTCTCCGGCGTACCAACGTTTCCCGTGAGCACTTGCGCGCCTGTTGGTGGCGCTGGTGTGCTTGAATATGATCTATTCGTACATAGTAATAAATCGGAGTTCAAAGGTTGCCTTCCTAATGCCTGATGATTACGTAGAACTTGAGTTTGTCAGAGCTTAAGCTCACAGATAAACGTGAAGTCGTTTAATCCAGTTGATTGATATGTGGGGTTTAACGACCCAAAACCACCACATGATTATGAGAGACGCCGTAGTGGAGGACTCCGGAAATTTCTACCACCTGGAGTTCTTTGACGTGCACCCAAATCTGTGCACACGAGCCTACATCATTCCCGCCTCCATCGGAAATGCAGCCGTCACAGTGGGGATTCAATTCCACGACCTGTGGGTCAGCAGCCGAGTACCTTAGCCACTAGACCACCGCGGCGGGGCTATCCAATTCGAATCAGTGGTGTTAAAGGGGCCCTCCAACACTATTAACTCTTTCGTTACCACGCCTATTCAAACCGATCACGGGTGATCGACGCTTTTGGATTGTCGATTTTGGCATATTAAATGTATTTCTTGTGCACCAAGAACTTCCTAGTATAGCTAGTACAGCCACTCAACTTTCAGAATCAAATTGGATTTGCCCGTTTAGGCAGCATAGTGATTTTTGACAGACCTTTTCACGAACCAGCATGCGTGTATTGTTGGAAAAGTGCACTGGGCTAGCGAACTTGACAGAAGTACGTACCCCTCGTGATTATGTTACAGTAACATCGAAGTTCTTTAATAAAAAGAATCTTTGCTAGCCAAATATTCAATTAAATGTCAGCTTCGCAATTTGAAAATGTTAAGCAGTAATAATTGTGAGAAATTTATGTCAGCTATTCAATAGAAAGATGTTCCTAGGAGTCAAGGAAAATTTCTTCTGCAAAAAATATTTACGAAGGTCCGCCGAGTGTTCAAAGTGTCGAGGTGGCCTCCTCTGCCAGTTTTCAGCCACTTTGGTTTTGCTTGTATTGCTATATCAGGTGTGCAGCGCTGGCTGCAAAGATTCTCCTAACGAGAAGAAGGCCCCCAGAGCACATCTCGGACCTGACCACAGAGCAGTGCGAAACGTTTTAGAACTGCGCGCGACATTGTCTTTGTATTGTATGAAATGCCCAAAAATGCAAAGAAATATGCTTGGATGCATTTATTGGAACGCCAACCTATACGCAGTGAGATGGCTCATGGAAAGAGATGACGCTAGATGAAATAGCGAAGTTCATTGGACATCTCATTTAAAGAGGCATTATTCACATCACGGGTATCCATCTATATTGGAACACCTGGATACTATTATCACAAGACAACAAAATTTACTGAGAAAAGCGTACGAGTACACTTGTATCTCACGAAAAACCGTGCAATTCTTCACCGCATGGCACGAGTAACAAAGCAGCACCGAGATTCTGATTTTCTTTGTCTATGTGAAGAGAAACATTTTGTACAACAATAATTATTTTATACTTTTTCTGGATCATTTATCTACAAATTGCTTATTCTGAATTTTCTTCGTTTTGAATATTTTTGCACATGTATGTTTTTTACTGTACTGTTTATCATCTGGCAACCAAAAATCCGCACTTTTCACATTTTAATTCATTCTAAAATATTTTTGCTGCTCTAAAACACATACTTTTTTGGAAAGAGCATTTCATTGTGCAAAGTTTAATATGCTGCAATGTGTGCTGGAGTGCTTTTCAAACTGAAAAAGAAAAGATCTTCCTGAGACATGAAAAAAAAAAAAAACGCCAGGCCTGCGCGGAAGGCGCAGCACAGTCACAGCGAAAGCTAGAAGAGTGGCCCTTCAGAGCCTTTTCGAAACGCTCATTGGGTAACGGCTGCAAGCACACTAGCTTGATACCCACTACGGCATTAATAATAAAACTTTTTGGGTAGTAGGCTGGCATTCACTATGCTATTTTTCGTTATTCTTTTGAGAAGCATGGTATCCGCTGAACACTTGCAAGAAATTTTGTGCCAATTGTTCATGGAGTGGCTGATAACGATGAGGAATTATGCCTGAAGTGGGCATAATCCACAATTAATAGGGGAACAAGAACAAGCTTTTGTAATGGGTTGGAGCATTGGACGACACACTTGTTACGCTATTTGCATTGTGCGATGAACTTCGGTGACATTGAGCATATCTATCTATCTATCTATCTATCTATCTATCTATCTATCTATCTATCTATCTATCTATCTATCTATCTATCTATCTATCTATCTATCTATCTATCTATCTATCTATCTATCTATCTATCTATCTATCTATCTATCTATCTATCTATCTATCTATCTATCTATCTATCTATCTATCTATCTATCTATCTATCTATCTATCTATCTATCTATCTATCTATCTATCTATCTATCTATCTATCTATCTATCTATCTATCTATCTATCTATCTATCTATCTATCTATCTATCTATCTATCTATCTATCTATCTATCTATCTATCTATCTATCTATCTATCTATCTATCTATCTATCTATCTATCTATCTATCTATCTATCTATCTATCTATCTATCTATCTATCTATCTATCTATCTATCTATCTATGTATCTATCTATCTATCTATCTATCTATCTATCTATCTATCTATCTATCTATCTATCTATCTATCTATCTATCTATCTATCTATCTATCTATCTATCTATCTATCTATCTTTAGCCACCTACGACTTTTAGCTCTCCTGGCCGTCTCGATAATGGTATCGATACCAAAATTAGTATGGCATAACATGACTGTATGACGAGCATAAAATCAAGACACATATGTCATGAATGTCATGATTTACATTTCATGGTCTTGCTGCTCTTGTGGTGGTTTTGTTCGCATGACATTTTGCAAAACGGGTATGACATAACTGCATGGCGAACATAAGTGGCAGATCCTAACGGGGAAATCATGATATGCATGTCATGATTTTAAAGTTATGACTAGTCGTGAGCCTACACGCCACGCTCATGGTGCTTCGCGGTCGTTTCGCTAGCGTCACATATACCGAATTTGGTATCAGGTGGCGTGAATAGACGAAGAAGGTAAATAACATGTCTAAATACGATAATCATAATATGCGTGTGATGTAAAACATGACTACATGCTACGCTGATAGCGTGCTCGCGGCCAGTTCCACCAGCTCCACATATTAAAAATTTGGTATTACGAGATGTGAATGGACGATGAGGATAAATGACACGTCCAAAAATAGTAATTATGATATGTGTGTGATGTAAAACATAGCTTCATGCTACGCTCATAGCGTGCTTGCGGCTGTTCCGCAAGGTGCACATGTTACGTCACGTGATATTTACTTTGTTATCACGTGGCGTGAACATATAACGAAGGTAAATGACATCCAAACATGATAATCAATGCATGGAATTGATGTACGGCATAATTTACGTCCGCCTGGTAACGTCGTGCTGATTTAAAGTCTTTCCTCATTTGTGCTTCGCATATCATTGAGTCCCACAGTACGTGGGATCTGCCATTTTTTTTTTCTAAGTCGAGTAACTTTCTAAGTCGAGTGAATTTTCCAAGTCGAGTAACTTCAGACTGCGTGCCTTTATCACTGCCGTTTTTGCTGCAATAGTCTTTCGGTACTTCAGTCTACATGACCCCTGAATAAAACTAAAGCGGTTGAATAGTGTTGGATGGCCTCTTGAGAAAGTCGCTAAATAGAGCGTCTTTTCAGCCGACCGACATTTTTGGGGGACTTTCGAAATTTGAGGGAGAATATTCTAAAACAGACATAGAAAATGAGGAAACTGTGAGAATAGTGGTGTGCTCGGAACAAGCTTCAATAAATGAGGCCAAAGCATACAGGGCAAAGCTGCTTGATTGTGGCGCTGCGATTTTAAGCCAACAATGTGGCCGTTCCGAGCACTCCTGTTCCAGTTAGAGAAGGGAAAAGCGGCTCCGAACGGCTTAGTTGAATAGCTCAAGGTTCACTGCAAACACATGAACTATACAGCTGCTCACCGGTTCACAGTAGCGTAGCTAGGAGGCAGCAGCGCAGTCCAACATCATTCATTCATTGATTGATTGGTTGATATGTGGAATTTAACGTCCCGAAACCACCATATCATTATAAGAGAGTGGAGGGCTCCGGAAATTTCGACCACCTGGGGTTCTTTAACGTTCACCCAAATCTGAGCACACGGGTCTACAACATTTCCGCCTCCATCGGAAATGCAGCCGCGGCAGCTGAGATAGTCCAACATCATTCGCCACAACAGAAACTGATTTGAAATATTCTCTAAATACAAAAACAATCTCTTCATGTGCTTTACCAAGTCAAGAGCTAAAGACTTAGGAAAAATTTAACATTGTTTAGCGACTTTTGGCTAAAATTGGCGACTTTTCGGAAGCGCCTGAACAACACGTATTCGAGGAAGTTACGTGCTACTCCTTGCAATCCGTGCATATCATAGAATCTGTGAACTGGGGTACACTTGTTCCGGATTAACAAACAAACAAGCAAACAAACAAACAAACAAACAAACAAACAAACAAACAAACAAACAAACAAACAAACAAACAAACAAACAAAAACAAGAAGCATTTACGTTACAAATCTTTCTCAACGAACAATGCAGAAAATCCCCTCGTCGGACACATATAATTAGCGAAGGAAGAAAACCTGTGAATTCAGTCCTTGGCCTCGCACGAGCTCGCCATTCGCTCATTTTTGGTTGTGCAAGACAGCTCTTGTGTACCCCGTGTCCTCGTGAAATCACTGGCCTCCTGCTGGGGATAGGCCCGAAGTGTACGCAGGAAAGGGGTGATGTACAACAAAGCAGCATGCATGTGCGACCTATTTCGTTTAATTGTACTTTGCGAACCTTTGTTTTGGAGAGATTTGCAGGTTCTTATCGATACAAACTTACGGGTATTGTTGACTGTATACAAGCATACAAACTTACGGTCATTGTTGACTGCATACAACACGCATGTTAAGAAGAGGGAAGTTAGTATTGTTAGGTATGGGAGGAAGTTGCTGATGGCATCCCACCGCTGCCACCTGTTGTTAAGGGTCGGAAGGAAGGTCGCTGATGGCATCCCACCGCCGCCACCAGTTGTACAGGGTCGGAAGGTGGATCGCAGGAGGATACGAAAACAAAACAGGTTTATGGCACTATTTACTCATATTTACAGAAAAGAAAGGTTAGGGGTTTCACAAACCACGAGCGTGGTGGTTGAACCGTTACATGGTTCAGAGCGACGTCCAGCACTCTGCGGTGTCGTTTTAAGCCCTGTCGGGCTCCTCCTCTCCGAGTGGAACACCAATAACACACACACAACAGGCGAGGGGGACGAGCATTCACGGTCCACGTGAACGTCCAATATTGAGTTGTGAACACTGCACTGCAAGGTGGCGCCAGCAGGGCTCTTCCTCGTCGTGTGTGTGCCACTAGTCGAGAGTTCCCACGATCCTGACAGCATACATCAAAGGGTCCGCCGATTTGTTCGCTTAATTAGCGGGGCGATTTGCGGCGGCCGCCACGGTCTCTTCCAAGGAAGATGCTGTCTTTGTTGTCCTCTCTGGAACTGTTTACGATGTCGTGGCGACACGACGTCTCATGCTCCGGCGAGCAGGGACAATGCCTGGCGGGCATAGGCAGTCGGCCGATCGGCTATTTGATTGAGGATTAAAAGAGCGCCGCTCCCCCGTCAGCTCTGGCGCCGGTCACGCCAGCTTCCCCGTCACTCGAGGAGTCGCCGAGGGCATCAGTCACCACTTCTGCTCGAAGAGACGACAAAAGGGTTCGTAGTTGAAAGTCAGGAACTCGCCTTCGCTTGTCACATGGTCTGGGTAATTGCTCAAATCTTCGACAGCGTCTGGCAGACTGGGTGCCGAAGGGATTGAGAGCCTCTCCAGTGGACCGGCTTACGCACAATGGCGTCTGCCCAGCTGAATTTCCAGGCCAAACTTAACAGCTCCTCCGCCGCCCGGAAAATCTCGGCTGGCCAGTGCTCCCAACCGCTGGGCACGAAGAGAATGGTTGGTGACGAGGACGATGGCCGGGCTTTCTCCCTCCAGCTGCGAACTCGAAACCAACTCGCAAACCAGCTCACAACGATCAACAACAGCAAGGCTAACCACACAACACAATACCATGCTGCAGTCGAGCACATTGGACCCGCTTAAAACCCTCCAGGCTTCTCAACACAAAAAGAAAAACCTGTACGCTAAAATTTTGAGACAATTTGGTGCCGCCAAAGTTACAACAATCATGGATGTGGAGATGCTTACCAAAGATGGAACAAATTGCGGTGTGAGAAAAGCACACAAAGGCACATACAATTTGGCCCCATATAACCGTAAACACATTCTTCAAAACTAGCTTTCTCCTACCACCCACACTACTAAGCTGTAACTTACATTTAACTTCATGACTAATTTCGGGCGCATTTTTTATTGTCTCGTTACACGCTTGAAAGGCTTAGTCGAGAGTACCTACTTTTATGTCACTCTGACGCCTACAAATCTCTCTCACACATCAGATTGAACTGCGTTTTATAAATCCTAGAAATGTATCTCTAGCCTCGAAATTTGGTGAACGCAATGCTCTCAGCTCAAGTGATCATATGATCCCTAAGCAATCACAAAAACAACAAAATGCAGTAAACTTTGTGTACTAACATGCTCATTTGCTGGATGTAATTTCATGTCAGCCCATGTTTTTAAAGAACGCACATGACTTTGCTGTGCGCTCTAGCACGACATCTTACTTTCATCCAGAGAGCGCTAGCATACCAACACGCACCTAACCATAGGCGATATCTCTCTCACCTAGGTAACCTTAAACCCTCATCTGACGTAAATTTTCTCAGGGAACAAACGCAAAGAACAAAAACACTTGATGTCGTACACGTCAGGAGCGCGTAACAAAACCTGCATAAGTTTTATGCTAAATATCCGGTGCCGAACGATTCTAAAAATCGAGCATTTCGAAAATTGCATTTGGGTTTTATTCTAAAACCTTTCTTGAAATGCTCATTTTACTCTCTAAAGACGGTCTAACCTTTGCGCTACACCAAAAGGGCACGAAGCCTACAAACTTCGGCAACGCTCAAAAACATTACCACGCTTTCAAAATTAGCGGTGTGTACAAATCTCTATTCTCGACTAGCGTGCTCTTATACAAAAGAAAAACTCATTGCACGTAGTCGGTTGACTGATTCGGGTCACTGCTTCCGCATAACAACTTAACTTAAGACACTTACAATGCTTATAATAAAACTCCTGTGTCCGACTCTAGCTTACTGCTGTCCCTCACTTCAATCGTACACGTGGTGGTCGAGGTCTTGGCGGATTTCCAGAGCGGCCGGCACCACAATGTGCACGTCCTATAAGCTGAACAGCGCAGTCACGCATCATTCGCGATTTTAGCCTGCCCTTGTCAGGTTCACGGAGGGGACACCAGCGATCCGCAGAAAAGAGTGACGATGCCCTCTTTGGGCTTGCACCCGCACGGTGCTTCGTTATTGTGGCCTTTTTCTGAAGACCCCTTCGACACTCTTGTCCGCGGAAAGCCTTAAACCTCTGCCGCTAATTCTGTCGCGAGGATGCGCGCTGTGGCCTACCCTTTCGTCGCTTCGCTTTCTTACGGCAACGTTTGCGACCGACCCTTTTCTCACAACTAGGAAATTGATCTCGGGTTGCGTTATTGCTGGCTTTACCTCTCCAGGGTACTTCTGCACCACCTGCCACCTTACTTCGCCCCTTCAGTCTCTTAGCACTGTTGTCATGTCGGGCCGATTCACCAGTGCTAAGCCTGCACTCGCTGGCGCCCTGAACAGTGTTGTGGATAGAACCGAACGACCGGCGCTCCCCACGTAAATTCATTCGCGAACCCGCTTTTCCCTTACTTTTCGTCCGGTTGCTCGGACGCATGCCAACCGACTTAGACGTCGATGCAAAGTGCCTAGTACTACTTGCTACGCTCAAAGCTTTTGCGCCCTCCTTTACACGCGTAGTACTGTTCGTCTCCCTCGCGGCTTTGCGACGTCTCTTTCGTCTGCGCCACTTCTTGCGGCTCGTTGCCGAGCCTTCCGATTTGATCCCAAGCTCGTCAACTCTCTCACAGTATTCGTCAGCTGTCAAACTCGCGCCGTCTAAGTGATTGTCGAAAAAACAACCTATTTCGCACTTTAGACTGGCGGACAGCTGAAGTCACTTTGCAACAATGCAGCTGTTTCCCTCTGAATCATCTCGCTCGCACTCCTGGGAGCTATCGTCAACTGCACTGTTACCGTCACTCGCTACATTCGCTGCTTTTCCTGAGCTTTCTCCGGTGTTCTTGATGTCTTCGACCTCATTTGCAAGATCCACCGTTGCGACAAACACAGTTGAGGTCTGTACCAGCTTTTCTACAGCTATCCTAGCTGTTTCGCTAACAGCTAACTGGCACAGCACCTCGTCGGACTCGCTCTGGCCTTCGTCGGCCTCTCTACTGAGCGCAGCATCATTCGCACCACTCAAACTCGATTCGCCTTTGAATCTGCTGCTATGTTCACACGTGCTAGCCTTCTCTAAAGCTCTGGGCTGCACCTCGCACTTCTCGTGCGCTACACTTGCGAATGGCTGAAACTTCCGCCTCATTGCCTCGATTTTCTGTTCCAATTGTTCGAGCACCAAGGCGCGTGCTCGATCACGCTCTTTTCTATCCCTTTTCCGTGCCTTTCTTTCGCGTTCCTCTCGTTTCCGTTCCGCCAACCCTTTTAAAGCTTTCAACGCGTACCCAATATCCTCCTCACTGGCGCTTTCCAAAATTAGCTTTAAAATTTCTGACCTGCCCATTCCTTCCTCAATCTTAATACCAAGGTCTTCACAAATGTACAAAAGACCATCTTTTAGCAGTCTCTTCACCTCCATGATTGCCGTTATACTTTGGTCCTGCATTTCAAACAAATGTAGGGGATCCCTCTAACACACAAATAAGTGATCTCCCTAACTCACAAACAATCCAGCTTCTAATAAACTCACACTCACAAAGTGAAGCCTGGAAAGTAAAGCAAGGACCAAGCACTCACCACAGCACAGCACCATGTCGTGAAGTCCATCTCACCGCTGCCAACCAGTTGTTAGGTATGGGAGGAAGTTGCTGATGGCATCCCACCGCTGCCACCAGTTGTTAAGGGTTGGAAGGAAGGTCGCTGATGGCATCCCACCGCTGCCACCAGTTGTACAGGGTCGGAAGGAGGATCGCAGGAGGATACGAAAACAAAACAGGTTTATGGCACTATTTACACATATTTACAGAAAAGAAAGGTTAGGTGTTTCACAAACCACGAGCGTGGTGGTTGAACCGTTACATGGTTCAGAGCGACGTCCAGCACTCTGCGGCGTCGTTTTAAGCCCTGTCGGGCTCCTCCTCTCCGAGTGGAACACCAATCACACACACACAACAGGTGAGGGGGATGAGCATGCACGGTCTACGTGAACGTCCAATATTGAGTTGTGAACACTGCACTGCAAGGTGGCGCCAGCAGGGCTCTTCCTCGTCGTGTGTGTGCCGCTAGTCGAGAGTTCCCACGATCCTGACAGCATACATCAAAGGGTCCGCCGATTTGTTCACTTAATTAGCGGGGCGATTTGCGGCGGCCGCCACGGTTTCTTCCAAGGAAGATGCTGTCTTTGTTGTCCTCTCTGGAACTGTTTATGATGTCGTGGCGATACGACGTCTCATCCTCCGGCGAGCAGGGACAATGCCTGGCGGGCATAGGCAGTCGGCCGATCGGCTACATGATTGAGGATTAAAAGAGCGCCGCTCCCCCGTCAGCTCTGGCGCCGGTCACGCCAGCTTCCCCATCGCCTGATGAGTCGCCGAGGGCATCAGTCACCGCTTCTGCTCGAAGAGACGACAAAAGGGTCCGTAGTTGAAAGTCAGGAACTCGCCTTCGCTTGTCCCATGGTCTGGGTAATTACTCAAATCTTCGACAGCGTCTGGCAGACTGGGTGCCGAAGGGATTGAGAGCCTCTCCAGTGGACCGGCGTACGCACAATGGCGTCTGCCCAGATGCATTTCCAGGCCAAACTTAACAGTATGATCTCTTCGGACGCCTAAAGAGACTCGGGAAAATTGCCGCATCAGCTGCTGTGGTGGTTCAGTGGATACATGTTTCCTTACAGAGCGCGAGTTCGCTGTCATCAGTCGCCGCCTCGCGATAGGATCAAAATTTAGAAAACAAAATAAAATAAAAATAAAGTATTTTCGGAGAATAAGTAAGCTTCACAAAAACGTACTTTGACGCGCGAGAGTGCCTCATGTGGTCAAAAATAATCCGCAGTGCTTGACCATACGACGCCTCTCGTAGCTCATTTTCTGGCATTGCGTAGTGGTAGTAAAATAAATGAGTCAGTCAGTCAATAAACAAACAAATATATCAATCAATCAATCAATCAATCAATCAATCAATCAATCAATCAATCAATCAATCAATCAATCAATCAATCAATCAATCAATCAATAAATCAAACGCATTCCGGAGTCTATTTTAGGTCTCATTCTAAGGATACAAATAATTAACTCGCTCACTCAATCACTACTTATGCGTGCGTGCATGCAAGCACGCACGCACGAGTGACAAGAATGATGGGTGATTTGAACTATAGTTCCCCGTACTTTAATGAGCGTTACTAAAATACCAGGAAGAATATTATTTAATTGTATCAAGCGGAACGTTTACGGGACAACTTAATTGTCTGAAGGAAGGTTTTCTTAGGCTAATCAACGATGTTCACTGAATGCCTACACCGAATGGCTCTCTGTCAATTACGTTGTCGTCTGCAGTGGCACGCGCTGGGAGAGCTAATTAAATCAACCATGAAGGGGAAGCGAGGTTATGACGTGTTCACGAAGATGCATCTTGAGTTGAATAGAACGAACTAAATATTGTAAATTCAGGTGATACTGCATGCAAGAGCAGTGCCCTCGTCATCGCACTGTCACAAACAGAGCAATGATCAACGCACATACTTACCTTTTCGCGTGACAAGTGACTCCGCTAGGCTCTCAAAAAAAGCGACGGCGCGCGAAGAGCATGCTATGTAGCGTATAATTACCAAGGCGGTCAATACACAATCTGTACGCGCCTTCTCAACGACTTGCGGCGATTTCGAGCCTTTCCAGATTGAGATTTTCTGGAAAGGCAATCGTATCTCCAGCCACTTTCCTGACTTTTGAAGTTTATTTCCTCGCCCTGTTCTTTCTCGGTTTTTTTTTCGTCGTCTACGTCGTATGCGTACACACAGCTCCGGATGAAACAAACTTGAACGAGACGAGATCGCGAAAATTCCTCTCCAGATGTCGCCCACGCAGCGACGGGGAAAATGCGAGCGCGCCTTGCTTTGCCTGCGACAGCGGCTCGGACGGCCCTCATGCATTTCTATGACTCGGAGGCAATCCCTCTCGGGACGAGATCGTCCCCGGACTCCTGGAAGCCGGTGCGAGAAGAACGGGGCAGGGTGGGAGAGAAAAGAAATGGAAACAGCTCTCTGGTGGCGCAGCATCAGGATGGGCGCGCGAAGGTGGAGGAATAAGAGAGACGCTTTTCTCTTTTCTTTCCTCGCGACCCGCTACGCTCGAGGGGCTCTAACGAGGAGGGCACCTTTCGGCGCTTGATAATGCTGTCGGGCTTACGTTGCAAGGCCAACGACCTTTCGCTCCCGGCAGAGTAAGACATTTGCAGGTCAAACCTCACGCCGGTGTGGTACGTGGCCTGCTAAAAAAAAAGAAAAAAAACACCTTCGCTTCTATTGTCACCCGTCTATTTCGGCCTCTCTCTGTCATTCTCTGCCTCGTTTTGTTCCACTACGGGCACTATAGCTAGTTCGGCCAATGTTACGTTCAGACCGTGGCCGTGTGCGACGTATTTTGGGTGGAGCGCACCTAATCTCTCCAATGATGCAGCTGGGGGCGTCTGAAGGTAACACAAGGTAAAGTCACGCGGAACGCTGTTGGATCTTCACCATTATAAATGTTGCTGAATATTAGCTTCGTCGCTCATGTTCGCGTATATCGTGTTGGGGTGTTGCACACGAAGTCCGATTCTCCCGATCACGATTATTTCATTGCGGGTATTGGAAATCGAACGCCCCCCGTGTAGCTAATAACGTACACTCAAATGCACAGCTAATTTGTGCATGCACCTAAGCAAAAGTCACATTGCCAATCGGCCAATGATGATGCTGATATTAATTAGCATCTTGTTTGAAATGGTGTAGCGACCATTATGTTTATTGGTTGCTTCCTGAACATCTTCAACTTCGGGGGATAAACCATGCATTCGCGTTTATCTTAACGAGTTTATGTTTTATTCCTTCGTTTTTTTTAGTTTCCGACAATGTTTTTTGACAATGAGATAGTAACCAAAGCGTGAGTTAGGACGCGATCCTTTAATATTATAGGGCAAAAACGACAACCGTCGAGTTGATATGCAGGCAGAAGGTCAAGGACGTTAGATGAATGATCAGCCGCTCTTATAGACGTAGAAACGAAAGTTAAGTTTAGACACGTACCATTGAACTCATCTTTCACGTTAGATTTATACAGTTTAAATGCCTTCCAAGAGAAGGAATGGAATGAAATGAAAAAAAAAACTTCAGTTGAATGGGATGAAAAAAAAGTTTATTTGCTAAGAGAAAGAAATACTTGGAAAATTGAAATACTTGAAACAGTGAGTTGAAAATTAAGATTTGTGACAAAAATTGCGTTCTGGACGTCGTGGACTGCAATAACGAATGATACGTCTGCGCTAGGAGGATGGTAACACATTTACAAGCGCGCGGTGCTGAAGTGCGCCCCATCATATGAACAGAATCTCAAGCGATGCCGGGATATCACTGACTATAATTACTGATTATAATTACTTGTTAGCAGCTATACATACACAACCACCATGGTTCGGACGAATGAGGTTGGAATAGTCGAAACACTTGCCGTGATGGTCGAGTAGTTATGCTGCTCGAATACAGATCGTGGTAGCGAATTGCGGCGGCCCAATTTTCGATGAAGCTGATTGAGGCCCGGGTATTTATATTCAGAGAGAGAGAGAGAGAGAGAGAGAGAGAGAGAGAGATTAAGTGAAAGGTAGGTATGTTAAACAGTATATACAAATATATATATATATATATATATATATATATATATATATATATATATATATATATATATATATATATATATATAGTGGGAGTAATAATTCAATGGGTCAGTTAGTCTTTGTGAAGGTATGGGATATGGCACAACGGGAGCGTTGTCAACAAGGATAAATATATTTATTTCCCAACAGTTTCGGGAGGGGTCCTCCCTTCATCTGGGGATGAGTTGTCCCCTGATGAAGGGAGGACTTCTCCCGAACGAAACTGTCGGGAAATAAATATATTTATCCTTGTTGACAACGCTCTCGTTGTGCCATATCCCATACCTATATATATATATATATATATATATATATATATATATATATATATATATATATATATATATATATATATATATATATATATATATATATATATATATATATAGGTATATACATATATACGTTATCTATGTCATCTATTATGGTCGTATCGACGGCGATCCGAAATGCACAATCGCACGCCACAGCAGAGTGGAGCTCATTAGCGTAACCAGTGCCACGTAACTAACACGTAGCGCATAAATCGAATTTTTTTTACCAGCAAAAGCAACTTGCGATGTTTGTAAGCGCCATCATTGGTTGGTGTGACGACAAACCAAATTAAGTACGCGTGGCTGATCCATGCATGATAACATCATGGTGACACGCATCCAAGTTGTGTGAGTGGGAAACCTGATTGGAACAGACACGTGGTGGATCACGCTGCGAAGCGTCGGAGGTAGGCATCAAGAAGCTTCTGTATACAGTATAGCGGCAGGGAAACTGCAAACAGCTGCGCTTCCCAGTGAAGGAACCCCGCGTCGTTGCTGGCAGCGCATGAAAGCGTTGCCAAAAGACTTGCCGAAGGGATGCCCTGCGAAAGTAACAGGCGCTGTGGGTAAGTTGGTGTGTCGCCAAACCCACAATAATAAGCGAATATTTTGCGACGCCTGGGCGGTACTTTTCTCACGATCACGTCTGAGAGTGGTTTTACTTCAGTGAAACACTGTGTTACTTGTGCCATGTGGGTCAGCGTTTACGGCCCGATGGTATCCCAGTGTCCCAGGGGGCTTCATAGTGTGCCAAGAAAGCCGCTGCTACTTGATGCCGATGCGTCTGTCCTGTGCTGCTGTCACTCAAAAATTAAGCGTCCCGCAAAGTGGTTGTCCTAGAGTGCGGGGCCTGGCCAGCGGAGCGATGTACGGTTCCACTCGACCAGTGCTATCAGGTGACCTTCTCCCTTAAGCAGAAATTACGCAGCCAACAAGTCGCCTTCACTGGGGTGAAAATAATTCTTTTCAAAAGTAAAAAAGAAACAAAAAATGGAATGTGGTACATATTTTCACGAACTGAAAGCTGGCAAACCAAGGGTATATCCTATGCTGAGCCACCTGAGTGGAATCCTCTCTTTTCGTTTGCAAGATAATTTATGGATGCGCGTGCTTTATTTTTACTGATACAATCAAAGAACCAACTATAATAGTTCAATCAGCAACTAACACTTTTGTTAATTTTCTGGTTGCGCAACCTGAACACGTTTCTAACTTCGCACACATACCAGGTATAAGCGACAACTGCATTCCGTCACTTTTTCACTGGAAGAGCTTATTGCCTCACGAATTCAATGCCGACAAAATTTTAAGAATCTGTCCAGTGCGAGTGGAGTTACAAAGATTTGTCGCACGCTGTAATTGCATTCTCTCTTCCCTCATCCCGACAAAAGCGCTGGAAGCTAAGCAGTGAGAGATGGCAGAGGCAAAGAAAATACGTCACGCGCGCCTCGTGACTTTGAGCACTTTTTCTTTTTTTTTCTTGGAATACGCGGCTTTTTCAGTGTGATCACGCGCGCTCGCGTGGACAAGTCACGGCCTCCCGCGGTGATCTCTCTAATAATCGAGCACGCCATGTTCAAATCTGCCTATGGTTGATAGATGGCTTTCTACGAGTGATTATTGAGCGTCTTCCGTCATTCGTCGAGAGAAGAAAAAGCAATTTTCAGCTGATTTTGATAATTTATAGGGAATTCCAGGCCGCGTGCTGTGCTATAATATTTGGCTCGCGTGTTGCCGGGAGCCTCTACTGCCGATCGGCAACGTTTTCTGGCGATGCTGAAAAAGTGTTGCAGGGACCCTTTAAGTTACGCGCTTCCTTCTATACTAACGTCGGATTTGAAAAAAATTCTGGCACGGGTTCACTCCCAGAAGTGATGACACAGTCTTCTTGGCACTGCAAGAAATGCTTTACTTGATGCGCATTGTGCAAGTGCGCAGATGTTATGAGGAAAGGAAAATGAAGAGAAAAGGAGGTGGTGGTATAGTAGTTAGAAGAAGTCACTTAATTTGGTGGTGGTAGTAGTTAGAAGATAAGAAAAGGCACCTAATTTCTGCAACCCGGTCGGGAGCACGGCGCAGTGCCTCACCTAATTTCTGCAGCCCGGCTGGGAGCATTGCGCAGCGCCTTGAAAGAATAGAAAAGCGCGTCTTTGTAACTGTCTCTCTCAAGAAGGTCACTTCAACGATGACGCATGGGGGAGTGAAAAAGAACAGGTTTAGGAGAGAAGGGAGAATAGGGAAGACAGGTTCAATAGTGGTATACTGTATATGCTACCTACAGTTACTACAGTAACTACAGCATATACAGTAGCTCTAAGGATCAAGTTTGCGCAGTGCCGTTCGCCGTCCCAGCAAAGAGAGGGCAAAGCTCCGGTCACTCGGACGGGCCACGCTTGCTTGGTTTTTCCATTGCGCAGACAAAAAATGTGTTCGTTGGGGTTTTTATCTCGCGTTTTGCACGCTATGAGCGCCGCTTCTTCGTCATCCTTGAAAGCAGACACACACTCCTGCTGCATTGTGAGCTGCTACAAAAGTTCAAAAATGTCGCATACCTGCAAACTGCCCATGAAGTTGTACTGTTTTTGATGTAAGCAGTGCGAGGAGCAAAGGCGTCAAGAGTGGATTATGGCAGTGCGTCGATACTTCCGCGGTCTTGTCCCTTTGAAGAATTTTTTGTCGTGCACAGTATTGCCAACTATTAATGCGGAGAAACGTGACGACGAGACTGAAATGAAAAGGTAGTGCGTTTGTAAACTAAAGCTACAGCAAATAGATAACCGTTGTACATTTCGAAATTGTGCACTGGCTTTCTGAGACAACCATTTGTAATGCGAAAGTGGCGGAACTTGCTAGCTTAATACACCACTGTTAAAATACAGTACCATGAGTTCTGCAAGTGCTTGATTCAGATGACGGCTGTAGACTATTCTTTGCCGTTCAGTGTCAGCAGATTGGCCCCGCCGCGGTGGTCTAGTGGCTAAGGTACTCGGCTGCTGACCCGCAGGTCGCGGGTTCAAATCCCGGCTGCGGCGGCTGCATTTCGGATGGAGGCGAAAATGTTGTAGGCCTGTGTACTCAGATTTGGGTGCACGTTAAAGAACTACAGGTGGTCAAAATTTCCGGAGCCCTCCACTACGGCGTCTCTCATAATCATATGGTGGTTTTGGGACGTTAAACCCCACAAATTCAGTGTCAGCAGATTTATGCTGAGTGTTCGCGCCGAGTCTTCATAAGCACGCTCTTGCAAGCAACACCAACCGATAAGTTAGCAGACTGAGCTGTTGCGATGCTAGGATCGAAGTCATGAGTTCGATTCCTGCATACGCCAACTGCATTTTCATGGGAGCGAAACGTAGTAACACTGCGCTTAGATTTAGGTGTAAGAATGACAGGCAGGGCGAGTTGGTTTTGCCTATTTCAAGCGCACGGTGGGATGACACTCAATGTAAACAAAAGTGGCACTCGGTGTCTGCGCACCCTCTGTCCGTTGTCGCCCTTTACACTTCAAATATATTTAGGTGCACGAAAAAAAAACCAGGTGGCCGGAATTAATCTGGAGTCTGACACCAGCGCGCGCTTCTTAATGATACCATAGTTTTAGCACGTAAAGCATTATATCCCTGCATGCGCCTGCGCCACGGGCGATATGCAGCTGCCGCTATGATAACGAGTTGAACAAACAACCGAGGCGGCGATAAAATTTTCGATGGCGTTGAGAAATCACATGTGGTTATCCAGAGCGAATCATGATGTAACCTAAAACATGCTCGATCCTAGTGGTCATTGTACAACGTGGCTAAGGACAAGCGAGCTGTCACAACAACCAAAGCGACATTCGAATCAGTGAACACGCTGCATGATCAATGACATGCAAATTATCTGTAATGAAGCATGCGGTGCAGGAAACATGCGTGTTCGAAGCGGGCATAAAAAGTTCTTTGTACACATCAATACTCTTTAGGAGGAGCTGCAGGTATAAAAAAATTGAAGCTGGCATTGAACTCACTATACGAGGTCGTTGAAAACCTCGGCAAAAGTGAAACTCCAATAAAACTGAACACTGCGCACTGCAATGGTGCCAGCAGCTCAACAGGGCCGACGTAAGCTTAGACTCTTCACACTGACCTCCTAATAAATTTAAAGCCATGCGACAAACTTGGAATTTAAGTAATTGAAATACGAACGCTATATGCGAACGCACGCGAAAGCGTGGTGGTGGTTTGCCGACAGCTCCGAGAAGACACGACTGCCGCATCAAACGTGCGTTTTACCAGTAACATACATATACAATTCGCGCGGTCACCTCACCTTTGATGTCATGGAAAGGCCGCTGTTCACTATCGACATGCATATAGTACCAGCTCAAGGACATCATGCTTGGTCCCGTAAAGGTTGTCTATGAATATCTCGTGCTTCTGGTGAGATTCACACCGTGAAAAAGTTTTTACAACCTTTTTAAACCGTCAGATCTAGCACGTGCAGGTGACGCTGCTCACATACCGTAGCCACTTCGACCCAAACATCCACTCGACCCTATGCAGAGTGTGCGGAGCGGAACAGGAGACAGCTGAACACTTGGTGCTAAAATGCCAAAAACTCTCACCCTGCCCACCAGAGGCCACTACACTACCTCAGGCGCTACCTTAGGCTGAAGTGGGAAGACACTACCTCAGGCTGAAGTGGGAAGAGATAGAAGAAAAGCCAAGAGAGGAGAGGCAGATGGTATACGGTTTTGTAGAAACACATCTTAGGGACATGGAACAACCTCCTAACAATCCGGACTACGCGTGGGAATATTGTAATAGAACAGAAGGCAGCAGAAATGGGGTGGTATTGGGGCATTCATTCATAAAAGTACAGACTGGCAAAGAGTCAAGCAGGAGGGCAAGGAACATTTATGGCTAAAAGGGAAAGTGGCAGGGCAAATGACACTCCTTGGTTTCGTGTACTTGTGGACGCAAGCAAAGGCCAGAGAGGAAAACCAGGCAATGGTAGAGTGTATATCAAATGACATTGAGGAGTTAGGAGGAGAGTGCGAGATAATTATACTAGGAGATATGAATGCGCACATAGAAGATATAGATGGGTATACCGACCCGACAGGCAAAATGATCATGGATATGTTGAAAGGCTTGATTTGATCATTTACAACAGTACAAAGAAGTGTGAAGGGCAAACAACATGGGAGGTAGGAAGGCTGCAGTAGACGATAGATTACGCACTGATGTTACATGGAATGTATAATAAGCTCAGGGGAATGCACATAGATGAAGGTGGCTCCAGAAGTCTGGGTAGTGATCACAAACGTATCAAGCTAAGTTTTGGAAGAGCAGTGAAAGTGGGAAGGAGACAAGATGAGCAACTACAGGAAAATTTTCATTCACAAAGGCAAATAGCAATTGCTACTAAACAAATTGAGTAAGTAATCACTGAGGATACTAAAACAGTGTGGACATACACGAATCTAATTAGACTGTTTGAGCTAGAGCTCGCTAAGTCATGTGACAAGTCACCCCGGAAAAGGAGACATAAGCCCAAGAGTTGGTGGGATGAAGAAGTTAAGAGAGCCATAGCAAAACGTCAGGAAGCCTCTAGGGAACACAGACATGTTAAGCAACGGGGTGAACCGATAGATGATGTTGAAAGAAAATGGGAAATTTTTCTAAGCTCTAGAAGGGAAGCATCCCTCCTGATCAATGAAAAGATTAGAAGAAAGGGTGCTCAGTGGCTGGCAGAAGTACATAGAAAGGACAGAAAGTCAGCTGCGAAATTTTGGAACCAGTTAAACTCCCTAAGAAATGAAACAAACCTAGAGCAGAGGTTTATAACTACAGCTCAAGGTGCTAGGCTAGAAGGGGACGAAGCTATTGAATATATAAGAACAATGGTAAGAGAAAAATTTCAACAAAGAAGTGCCTTATGCACCACAATAGACAGGGATGGATCAAGTGGCACAATGGCTCCATTTTCACAACGAGAGTGGGAAAGGGCTGAGAAGAGGGCTCCAAGTAGTACATCAACAGGCCCAGATGGCATTCCAATTATGCTGATAAAGACATTGGGTCCGAAGTCTAAACAGACTTTGAGAGAGGCAGTGAGCAGAACAATAATTGATGGTGAAGTCCCTGATGGATGGAAACTTAGCAGGATGAGCATGATCTATAAAGAAAAGGGAGACAAAGATGACATAAACAACTCCCGTCCTATAACAGTGACATCAGTGGTCTACAGGCTGGCGATGCAGATTATAAAGGAAAGACTGCAGGCATGAATAGAGAATGAGGGGGTGCTGGGGGAACTGCAGAATGTGTTTCGGAAACACAGGAGGTTGGAAGACAATCTGTTCTCACTGACGCAGTGCATCGAAATAGCAGAAAAGGAACTCAGGCCCCTGTGGCTAGCATTTTTAGATATCAAGGGAGCGTATGATAGCGTGGTTCAGGAGGGCTTGTGGGGAATACTAGACACACTGGGTGTGAAAGATGGAGTCACTAGTCTTTTGAAGGAAATCTATAAAAGTAACAAGGTAGTTATAAAGTGGGAAAAACAGGTATCCAAGCCCATAGAGGTGAAACGGGGACTTAGGCAGGGGTGTCCACTGTCACCTTTATTATTTATGATGTACCTTCAAGGATTAGAGGCCAAATTAGAGGGAAGTGGACTGGGCTTCAACCTCTCTTTCGTCAAACAAGAAAAACTCGTTGAACAGGCACTACCAGCATTAATGTACGCAGATGATATAGTGCTAATGGCCGACAACACGCAAGATTTGCAGAGATTGATGGACATCTGCGGTAATGAGGGAGATATGTTAGATTTCAGATTCAGTAAGAAAAAATCAGCAGTCATGATTTTTAATAACAATGAAGGTAGTGAGCTTAGAATACAGGAGGTCACGCTAGAGATAACAGATAAATACAAATATCTGGGTGTATGGATAAGCAATGGGGCCGAGTACCTAAGGGAACACGAAAATACGTGATGTCTAAAGCTAACAGGAATGCAGCGGTAATGAAAAACAGGGCACTGTGGAATTACAATAGGTATGATGTTGTGAGAGGAATATTGAAAAGGGTCATGGTTCCTGGTCTGACGTTCAGCAATGCAGTCTTGTGCATGAGATCAGAAGTTCAAAGAAGATGAGAAATTAAGCAACGTGGAATAGGTAGGCTTGCCTTAGAAGCTCACGGGAATACACCAAATCAGGGAGTACAAGGTGATATGGGAAGGACATCACTTGAGGGCAGGGAAGTTAGCAGCAAGATAAAATTTGAGAAGCGATTGAGAGAAATGGGGGAGGAGCGTTGGGATAGGAAGGTTTTCAGCTACTTGTACATGAAGAATGTCGATACAAAATGGAGGAAGTGAACCAGGTAATTGACTGGTAAATACTTAGAAAACAGCAGGTGGCCAAACCAAAAAGAACTATCGGTTAAGAAGAAAGTGAAGGAAACGGAGACTGACATGTGGAGAATTGGCATGATTAAGAAGTACGCACTAGAGATCTATCGAGCTTTTAAGCAGGAAATTGCCAAGGAAAGGATCTATGATAATACTCGGGGTAATTCTCTATTGCTTGAGGCCAGGACGGTAGCATTGCGAACCAAGACATATCGGGCCAAATACGAAGGCGTAGACACAGTATGTGTGTGTGGAGAGGAAGAAACTGCCGAACTCTTGATAATGTTCTGTAAAGGGCTTCACCCTATAGTTCAAGGAGATGGCGCAGACTTTTTCAAAGCACTGGGGTTTAGGGACAGGCAGGGCAAAACAGACTTTAAGCGGGTAGACTTAACTAGAAGGAGGTTATCTGATTGGTGGTTAAAGTCAAGGCACGAGTGAAAATTAAACCCTTCACTGCAAAGTACGAATCCTCAACCTCACTATTTAAAGAAAAAAAAAAGATAAATCTAATGGTTAGTTCACTAATTTTACGGCTAGGTGGCGTTAGCCGCCACCCGATCTAAAGGGTGCAGCCACATCCATCCATCCATCCACTAGAGTTACTCTATTACTCTATTTGCTATACAGTTACTCCATATAAAGCATATAGAGTAACTCTTAGAGTGACCTGACCACAGCGCGCGCCGAGCGCGTGAACGTGCTGGGAAAGTGTAGGCAGAAGGCGGGAGCGGGGTACCGAGCAACCGGTTTTTGCTAGAAAGGCGGCGAAGGATAGATGGATGCAATGAGCGTCCCCTTTATAACGGGGCGGTGACATGTGTACCACCAGGCTCGCAAGAAAAAAATGAAAAAATTTCTTTTCATGTTGGTCTGATGTCGCATCTACTTCAAATAAATCAATCTTAATATAACAAAATATAAATTTGTGTTCCATCTTTTTGCCTCTTCAGGCAGAATGAGCTGATTTCTTCCCACTATTTCTGCCCTTCATCTGTGATTTTCTGCCACCAATACTCTAACGAATACTCTACGCTGCTTTGCTAGTGCTGCCGAGCCCCAACTGTTGCTTAGAGATTGTTTGTATTTGTATTCACGCCCTGCGAGTGTTGTTGCTATTAAGTGGCGACATCGAGACTAATCCAGGCCCTGCAAATCGGTCCGCTAATGCTGAAACCTCTAGCGACATTATGTCTGTCCTCAGTAAAATCCAGTCCGGACAGGAAGCCATCTTTAAGCAAATGAAATCTCTTCGTTCTACGCTGCTGCAACACGAGGAGAAATTTGAAGAAATTACTAAAAGACTCTATAAAATTGAAGACAACTGCTCTGTAATAGCCACGGTAAAAGAAAAGGTCGACGGCTTGCAGACACTAACTGAGCAAAACTGCGGCGATATCGCTAGCCTTGTCGCCAGGATGGACGAGTCTGAGGACAGACAGCGACGATCGAACCTTAATTGTCTTTTACGGTTTTGAAGATGTCAGTGACGAGACTTGAGCACAGTCTGAGAAGCGCGTCATCGATCTATGTCTTGCCAATCTTGAAGTTTCAGTCCAACCTAGAGACATCGAACGCGCTCACCGCATAGGGCGTTTTCAACCAAACAAAAACAGGCCCATCATTGTACGGTTCTGTCATTTCAAGGACCAAGACCTAGTGCTGTCCAACGCTAAAAAACTAAAAGACTTCAATTACAACATTAGTGAAGATCTTTCCCCCTACACACGCAAGGCCCGTAAGCACCTCATTGAATTTGGTAAAGCATCTCGCAAGACGTATAAACTTCGGTACAACAAGCTAACCATTGATGGCACTACTTACGTTTTCGATCGCTCTTCTGAAAAAGTAATTCCCCTCAGCTCATAGCTACCACTTGCTAGCCCAGCGAACCCTGAATTTAACCTTGAACTTTTGTCAATTGTACATACTAACGTTAGAAGCCTCTTGCCGAAACGCGACTCGCTTTTTAATCTTATCTGCACGACAGAATGCAACTTTGTTCTCTTAATGGAAACGTGGCTAAACCCTTCAATATGCGATTCCGAATTAACGCCATGCTTTCCAGGCTTTACAATTTTTCGGTGAGATCGTGATGGTAAGCGTGGTGGTGGGATTCTTATAGCTGCTCACAGTCGATTAAACTACTCCCCAGTGGTCGTACCTTCCAGCCTTGAATTATTGTTTATATGCTGTAGAAACTCATATCCTCCGGTTATCATTGGAGTCTGTTACCGCCCCCCTGACACAGATGCTTCATTTATTGCAAATTTACACAGTGCTCTTAACTTCCTGAATGCCTCTCATCCTAACATACCGGTTATTTTAATAGGTGACTTTAACTTCCCCGCTATAAACTAGTCTAACCTCGCGCTCACAATATCTAAATACACTGTGGAAAGCGATTTTGTTAACACGTGCCTAACATTTGGTTTATCTCAACTTGTTTCCTTCCCAACGCGAGTTACTGAGCTCTCTTAAAATATTCTTGACCTCATTCTCACGCCACACCCTGGCAATCTTGTATCACTAGTTCCTCTCCCCGAGATAAGTGATCACGCTGTACTTCACGCTTCGTTTTCTAATCAACTACCAGGCCCAAGACATTCCAAGGAAACCCTCACAATCTACGATAAAGGGAACTATGCCGCCTTTAACAATGAACTATCCATATTTTGCGAATGGTATTTGAATGACTTCTTCCAACGCCCTCTTGAAACTAACTGGTCTTTGTTCAAGTGCAAAACTCTTGATTTGACCAATAGCTTTATACTCACAATTACAATTACGGAACGGGCGTCTTCTCCTTGGTTCAACACATCTCTTAAGCGTCTTAACAATAAGAAAAAGTGAATATATCGCTCGGCTAAACGGTCCAACACCACGAGCGCTTAGAATAGGTACCGCAGAACAGCAAAGGAATTTGAATCGCTTGCTGCGAGGGCTAAGCGTTCTTTTTTCTTTTCTACATCGCCTAATATGCTGCGCAATAATCCTAAACAATTTTGGAGAGTCATTAACCCCAATCATACAAAACCATTATTATTACTCAATGAACACAGTGATCCGATTCCAGATCACATTATCCCTCAAGTATTAAATTTTGCCTTTTCTTCCGTATTTACCCCTGAATCTTACAGGCCGCTTCCAGATTCCCCATTCCTTGATTATCCTGTCATGCCAGTCATTAAATTCGATTCATTCGGAATTGCAAAGCTAATCAACGAATTGAAACTGACGTCATACGCGGGAATTGACGGCATTAATTCCAAAGTACTGAAGAACACTAAGCCTATAACAAGCATTATCCTTTCATACATAATTCAGCAGATTATAGTGGTTTTGGGACGTTAAACACCCCATATCAATCAAATCATTCAGCAGTCCATTCCATGCGGAGTGGTGCTGGAGGACTGGAAACTTGGTAAGATCGTTTCTGTCCCGAAAAAAAGGTCCCTAATCTTCACCGAGTAATTATCGCCCCATATCAATCACAAGTGTATGCTCTAAATTAATGGAGCACATAATTTATTTCCACATAGTACATTTCTTACGTTCAGTACTTTTCTTTCATTCTAACCAACACGGTTTTCAAAAAGGACTTTCATGTGACACTCAACTCGCCCTGTTCGTTAACGACCTAAGCTCTAGCCTGGATATTAACATACCTGCAGACGCCATTTTCATTGATTTCGAAAAAGCCTTTGACAATGTTACCCATAGTATATTATTCTTGAAGCTTTCACGTCTTAACCATAATTGTCTTGTTTTTCATTGGATATGTGACTTCTTGACTAGCCGTAAGCAGTTAGTTTGTGCTAACAACCATTGCTCCTCCCTATCCGCTGTAACCTCCGGTGTACCTCAAGGCACTGTCCTTGGTCCTCTGCTATTCCTAATCTATATTAACGACCTCCCCAATAGCTTAGCTTCTAACATTCTTCTATTCGCAGATGACTGTGTCATTTATCGTCCTATTTACAATGAAAGCGACACTGTCATCCTACAATCTGATCTTTGATTCAATCTTGGTGCGAAAACTGGCTGATGTCCCTTAACATGAAGAAAACCTGTGCCGTTTCTTTCCATCACCGGCAATCTTATTCCTCCAAGAAATACTTCCTGTTTGATTCTGAAATTACAGCATCTACTTCATGTAAATACCTCGGTGTCACTCTAACTTCAGATCTTAGCTGGTCATCCCACATAATCAACATCACTAATGACTCAAACCGCGTTCTTGGCTATCTCCGAAGAAACTTACGTCTAGCCCCACCTTCTGTTAAACTTTTAACCTATCTAACACTAGTCCGCCCGAAGCTAGACTATGCATGTGCCATCTGCGATCCACATCAAATCGCCCTAATTAAAACCCTTGAATCCATCCAAAATCGCGCAGCCAGATTCATTTATTCGGACTACTCCTATCACAGTAGCGTCACCGAGCTAAAATCTCGTGCTAACATGGTTAACTTAGCTTCGTGCCGTAAAGTTTTAAGACTGTATTTGTATCATAAATTTTGTCATGCATTGCACCTAAATCATGTTATCGTTCCAGCCCATCGTCTTTCATGCCGTATCAGCCATTCCAAAGCGGTTTATCCACCCCGTGTGCATACCACTGCCCATCACTCTTCATTTTTTGTGCAAACATCAATAGAACAGAACGATCTTCCTGCTGACGTCGCGCACTACTCCAGCATCGCCCATTTCAAAGAAGCCACCGAACAAATAATCTGTTTGTGAACTGTCCACCCACTCATGTAACACCCCTTGAAAGGGGCCCTTGAGGTATTATAAATAAATAAAAATAAACAAAATAAACCGTCTCTTACTTTCTTAGGACGTGCTCAGGTTTCCATGTTTTATCCCCACAAAACCCAAAGCCTCATGTAAGCTTGTACCCGGCACACGTATACCTGAGTGTATATCGCCGCTTTCAGTCACAGCATGTTCTATCGTTTCCTTAGCTCCCCTACAGCATGTAAATTGTTCTTCCTCGTTATTGAATCTCGCTTTATGATTACGTGTTCTAAGGAAACCCGGCCTCGCTTCGAACAGTAAAGTGTTTCCTCTTGAATGATCACAAAACCTTTCCCGCCTTATTTCATTCTTGCCCTTTCGATAGTTACAGAGAGCCGGATTCTTTTCCATCGCTGTCATCCAATAAATCCTCTCAGTCTCTCTGACTTTTCGCTTAATGCTCCTTGTGTTGCCCTATCGCCCACACTGTCGTCCGTGTATTTACTCGTGAGCCTCCTAGTTCTTTTTCTCCACTTTGTGTCCACGCTCCTTCTACTTTCACGGCCCATCTACTCTCCTTCATTTTCATATGCCTGTCTTCAAACTTCATTTTGCTCTGAGTTTCCATTACTTCAAATCCTTTAAAGGAGGAGTCCCCCTTTACAGCCTCAATCGTCGTCTTCCCGTGAGCGCCCAACGCGAGGCGTCCCACAGTCCTTTGACATACGTCCATTGCTGAGATCACCTCTGACTTCATTCACACCACTGAGTTCCCAAATGTAAGTACTGGAACCATTGCGCCTTTCCACAGATTTCGAAGGACTTCGTACCTATTGTGTCTCCATAACGCTCTGTGCTTCATTATTGCAAAATTCCTATTTCCCTTTGCAGTCGAGGTTTTTTCCTGTGCTTCCATATGTTTTTTTTCCTGTACCTCCATCTATTTCCCTCATTTATCGATACTCCGAGGTGCTTGTACTCGCTTACCCTCGGTATTTATTGGCCCTGTATTGAGACCACCTGATCTTCGTGATCATTAAATACCATCAATCCACATTTTATTGCTCTAAATCCTAGCCTACCCTTCCCCATATATCTGCCAGCCGCTTTATATCGTCGCGACTGTCCGCAAATAGGACAACATCGTCTGCGTAAAATAGACCTGAAAACTTCTGCTCAACCATCACGCTAGCCTGTTTGTGTGACATATTAAAGAAAACGTTGCTACCTTCAAGCGCCTTTTCCATCCTCACCATGTACAGCATAAATAACAGCGAGGACAAAGGACATGCCTGTCTCAGCCCCTTGTTAATTTCAACGCTGTCGTCGCTACTTATTCCTTCCCATTCTATGCAAGCTGTATTTTCTCGGTATATTCCTCTCAAAAGCTGTATACAGTCATCACCTATGCCCACTTCCTTCAGTATGTCCCAAAAAATTTTCTGATTAACGTTGTCATACACCGCAGTGATGTCCAGATAAGCTACGTATAAGGGCCTTTTTTCTATTTTAGATATTTTTATACACTGAGTAAGAACAAACAGGTTATCTTCTAACCACCTGTCAATTCGAAATTCATTCTGAAGTTCTCCCAAAATATCCTTTGGTTCTGCCCACGTTTCTATTTTTAATTTTACTGCCTGCATCACCAACCTGTACAGCACATATGTAATAGTTAGTGGTATATACGAGAAATTGTTTGCCTTTTCTTCCTTGCCTTTATCGATTAAGTTCATTCTACTTTTCCGCCAAGTGTGGTATTTTCTTCTCCTGTAAGCACTTTTCTACGGATTTCAGCAGTGCTACATGTCATAGTTCGTTAATGAGGCAGACGGGAACCGCATACGAGCCCGGAGTAGTGTGGTTAGGGTTTTTTTCTTCGGCCTTCTTCGAATTGAAATTCTCAAGCACTACCTCTTCCTCGGTTGCACTCTTTTTCATACTTTTACTCACCGGCACAGTCCCCTGGACGATCTTTTTAAACGAATGTGATGTTACCTTTCAGATATAACCTAGTGCTTTCTACCCTTCCAATTTATTTCCTCCTTCATCTACCACCATATGCTATTGCATTGTGACAGATTTTCTACCAAGTGCTTTTAAGTGGCTCCAAAATATTCTTGGCGCAGCCTTCTTCTTTTCACGAATCTCTGTCATCCGGCGCCCACTTTCACCTTTAGTTTTTGCCTCGACCAATTTCTGCACAGTGGCTTTTGCTCTAACTATGTTTCCCATTTTTGGTTGAGTTTATTATGTGGCCGCTTCTCCCTTTTTGCCTGTCTTTCCCGTGATGCCTCACGTAGCTTCTCGATTGCTTCCCGGATTTCTCCATTCCACCATCTTTTAGGCTTTCTCTTTCCTTTTCAGCAAATCGTTTTCTTCTCTCTTTCCATCTCCCTCGTCATTGAATGCAACAACTCACTATACTTCCAGTGTTTGCCTGGTAGTTTTCCTACTTCGTCCCCGACTCTTCAAGCTATATTTGTTATTTGTGTGTCATTTAAATACGAGCTCCCAAACTTCGACGCTATGTTCTTAGTGTCAGTTTTCTATCCCATTTTTAATGTTATGCATTCATGATCACTACCCAAGCTATTAACGCCTTCCTCCTCTATTCTCATCTTTCTAAGTTTTTCATAGATTTCTTTTGTCATAAGACAATAATTAATGCTCGATTGCATGTGTCCGACTTCCCACGTAATCTGCCCCTCACACTTAGGCCCCACATTAACTCTCTTACTCGCAGAGATGTAGCAATAACCTGCCATTGGTGTCTGAATATCCATCAAGGCCCTGTATGTGAGCATTCATGAAGATTATTTCGGCCCCCTGCCCAAATTCTCTGATATTGGTGCGTATGCTATTCACTATCTTCAAATTATTTTCCTTGCTGTTATCTCCGTCCGCAACTAAGATACACCTAACCACGTTTTCTTTCCCCCTACTGTGCACGAAACGAAAAGGTGCTCTGAACACGTTTACTTACTCTATCCCATTTGGCTTTGCTATGAATTAGCATTCCAACACTCCCACCTTTCATTTCTGGTGGGATCCTGTTGCATCCTTCCCAAGTATAATTCAGAATCTGTTGTGGCTCTTCCAAGTCTCTAAGGTGTGTTTCTGTAACTGCATACACACCTATATGTTCCTTGTTTAACAGTTCTTCAATATCTAACCATTTTGCCTATTTTTTGCCATCCTGCATGTAAATGTAACTAATAGCAACACGAACCTTCTCCCTTCTTTCACCTTTTCTCTGTTTTTTCCTATACCACCGGTCAAAAAGTCGCCCTGGTTGTTTTCCTGGTTACTAGCTACCCTGCACAACGAAGGACCGGAGTGCCTCCTAAAAAAGCTACTGCGCGTCTTGCAAGTCGCCAACCCACCTCATGACCTATAACCTCCTGTCGAAGTGAGCTCCGTCTTGTTGAAAACTGCCCCACCTTTGAACCTCTCTATTTATTTCCAATACCTCAAAGCCTTTCTCTCGACTCATCTGCCATATCTCTTTGTTTGCGTCGACAACCACTCTTTGCAGGTTGCCGTCATGCACCGGTACCTCCTGTATTATGTATATCACAACCTGTACCTGAGGGGAAATGGCGTGCATGTCATCGGCCCCTTTCGCCAATGTGGTCGCTATAGTCTTGCCGATTTTGCCCCGCCACGGTGGCCTAGTGGCTAAGGTACTCGGCTGCTGATCCGCAGGTCGTGGGATCGAATCATGGCTGCGGCGACTGCATTTCCGATGAAGGCGGAAATGTTGCAGGCCCGTGTGCTCAGATTTAGGTGCACGTTAAAGAACCCCAGGTGGTCGAAATTTCCGGAGCCCTCCACTGTGGCGTCTCTCATAATCATATGGTGGTTTTGGTACGTTAAACCCTCAGTCTTGCCGATTCTTCAATCAAGACATCATTTAGACCGCCTGCAATTATCACGAGGTTTCGTCCTGTAACCTTAGTTGCGAGTTTTGCGCTCGCTTGCCTCATGACTGCTTCCAGCTTATGTCCTAAGAACGTCCCTACTGAAACTCTCTTGTCACCTCTTACCCTTGCTTTGATTGCTTCAGCGCATCTATTTTAACTCGAGTCCCCGGTGGGTATCACCTGCTGTGATTTTTTTTGCTGGAGTGTCCAGCACCTGGAGGTTACTTGCGCTCTTGGGGACAACAGCTTTGTCCCTTCCCACCACCACTACTACTTCGCGGAAGCTGGGTCTTGTGACCATTGAGTCGGTGGAACCTGTTTTTTCCGAACCTGCTTTCTCTTTTTTCTCCGCCATTCTGAGTGCCGGTGCTGCCCTACCGTTCTTCACATCGGCCGCTCCTTTGGTCACCTTCGCTAGTGCCTCCTCGGCTGACCTAAGCCTTTCTCCCATAGTCGCCATTTTTTCTTGCTCTGTCACCAACGCAGTCTCTAGCTCGACGATTCTCATCAGCAGTTCACTCTGGACAACCATCACTTTCCCCATTTTTTTCTCGACCTCACATTGCCTACACTTGTCGTTATTCACCTCTGCATTCACGTATGCACTAGCCTTCATTTTTAAACCTACCCCAAATCCTGAACATTTTACCGTCTTTCGACCATGTCTTTTTGACACCGATTGCCCGGCTGAGTTGTTAAATTCGATAATTACAAAACGCGGCGTACGACGAACCCTACCCTAAGCAGAAAAAGTAAGCCCTACTACAAAACTTCACGTGTTCGGTGTACGTGCACCCCCCCCCCCCCCCCCCCACGGGGTGACAAGAAAGAAAAAACACACAAACAAGAAAAATACCAGGTGACTGACCCCCCCCACACACACACACAAGGCAGTACAATGTAATAATGGCTATAAAGGTTTACACTGGTACCTTATCAATTATAAAAGCAACCTCGACTCATGCAAAAACACTTATCTCCGCAATTGGTCCGGAGCCCTCGGAAAACACGTCCATTCGCCGGGCCAGTCCGACCAAAAGTCACGCGCGGCGCAGCGCCCCCTAGCCGAGGTTGGGAGGCCTATACGGACTTCAACCACTCCATGTGGAGGCGCGCACGCATCGAAACGCATGGGGTGACACGGGCTTCGGCCTTTAGAGGGCGCGAGCCCAACGTGCGGCCCTCGCGCCATCTCGTTACTGATGAAGAAGACACGCTGATATTGTTGAACTCTGAGGACCGCCAACGGGGCCTGGCGTATATAAATGGCTTGCCATAAACATTCTAGGCACCGGGAGCGCTGTGGTATAGTGGCTTTCACCGTGTGCCGAGAAGCGAGATGTCATTGGTTCAACGCCCCGCTGGAAAACTTTTCTTCTCGTTTTTTTTCTTGGCAATGTGTTTTTATATATTTACAATGTCATACCCGTGATAAAAATACGTGAGCGGAGCCATGGTTGACCTCGGCATAAAACACTTTCGGGTCAAAAAAAAAAAAGAGAAATGGGACACATTCACTCCGCATCCCTCAGCACGCACCCGAACCACCACAACAAGCACCCGATCGTGAAAGCCGCCAAGAAAGCCGAGGCATCAGTTATGTGCACAATTTAACACGCGCAAGAGGAAGAAGAGTGGGACATTCCAAACTTACATGGTAAGTCCAAATGGTCCCGAAGGTGGTGCCCCTTCAGATGGCTAATCCGAAGATGTGATGGCGTCATAAGTGAGCAGGGCTGCGAAACAATCTTTGAACAGGAGAGTCGGACGGCAAGATCGCGAGCACCACACAGACTGCGCAGCGAGTGTGGCCATTCCCAGGTTGACGGCAGAAGCCGGCGAAGTCGAAGGAGGGGATGATGTGGTCGTCGAGCTCGTGGAGACGACGAGTGCACTCGATATATTCTACACGGCGGCCCCTGAGGTCATTCTGCCAGCGACCGCATCCCAGAAGGAGTGGCCCTTGAGTTAACTTTTAATTGCGTTAACTTATAATGCATGTTTGATGGAGGCTCCAGATGGAAGATCCATAGTCGAGCTTGGATCTGACAAGTTTATTTATTTATTCATTTTTTTACCCTCAATTGCCAAAGCATTACAGAGGGGAGCGGGTTACAACAGAAAAAATACAAAAAAGCAAAATAAAACGTGCTATATTTTATACACAAACAAAACTAGAGCAAAATGGCGTCTCCATTCAGTAAAACGGAACAAAGGCGAAACGTAAAAAAAAGGAATCACAAAGAGAAAATAGTGAATGAGGTAAAGCTATACAATACTAGCAAAAAATGTAAAATTAAAAGAAGTGAAAACAAGATCAGGAACCTGCTGGAAAACGCTGGCATCTTGACACGTGTAGACAGAAATTCGCAGAGAGGAAAAATAGATAGAATGATTAGGAGCTATCGGGAACCATAATGTATGTACTGCGCAAAAAACGGCTGGAAACACGAAGTAAAAAAAGAAATCGGCAGATCCCATGTACTTGGGAATTGATGTTATGCGAAGCACGCGGAGGAAAGGTGACTATACGTCATCAAATGACGCTAAATATATGTACAAATGTTGCACGCACAGACATATGTTGAAGAGTTGCAGATGTTTATGTAACCAGTTGTTTGAACTTGCGCAAAAATGTCAACTGGAATATGCGTATTAGCAACACTAGAAGCTGATATGAAGCGCTGATGCTCACGATGATGCTGGCCCTGGACACTGCTACATAAATCAACTTTAGCGCATGACACCTAGCTACAATTGACGTTAACGCGACGTGATGGCTGTATTAGGTAAACAGTGCTGGAACCACTATTGATGGTTCACGAAGATTAGCGTCTATTTGTAAAGTAGTTCCGAGACCTGGAGTTGCTCTGTGGTAGAATGCTTGACTGCTACGCAGAAAGCTTAGGTTAGATTCCTGATGGGACTCTAAAATTTATTATTTGCATTCGTCGAGATGTCAACGCTGCATAGGTCATGTTTTTCTTAACACTGACATTTATTCTATGCCTTCGTTGTGTCGACGCTACCGTTGTCGGGTTTTGCTTAACGCTCACGCATTCAAATTTCCCATGTGTGTTCTCGTAGTTCTTAGGTAGACATTAAGTGTCAATCACCTGTGGCACATACCCGCATACCAGCGGCACATACATGCCCGTAGGTATGTGCCACTGTCTGGCGGGAAGTGTTTGACGGCGTACGTGACGGGATTGTGACATTATTCATGTTTTGGCCAACGAATCATATTCGTCAAACCATCTTACCCTCCCATGCAAATTTTGGTTCACGCCAATTTAAGGGGGTGACCACAAGAGCACGCAAACGTTAGTGGCTAGATAGATATATAGATACGCTCAAAGTCGCCGAAGTTCACTAAGAAATGCTTCGCATTTAAAAGAAGGAGAGACAAGCGCAGATTTTTTTTAACTCGAAAATTAACACAAGGAAAAGAGCCCGATGTGCAAGAAATGAACTTCAGAAGAATGACTAGTTGGGCAAGTTGGTACTGATCCATAATGTACTGCGCAAAAAACGGAAGGACCGCTTTTTGCGCAGTACATTATAGATTAGTACCAACTTGGCCAACTAGCCCTTCTGCTAATGGAAAGTAGAGGAGCTGGTAAAGAATGACAAAAGAAGGAGGGATCAGAGATGAAAGCCATGTCGCCTGGCAGATGATTAGAGTAGTTTGATGTACGCGTGACCGGTATCAAGGAGCGAAAAAATGTGTTTGTGTTGCAAAAAGTACATTTGACCTTGTGTTCGTTGATTGATTGATTGATGTGTGGGGTTTAACGTCCCGAAACCACGAAATGCTTTTGAGAGACGCCGTAGAGGAGGGCTCCATAAATTTCGACCACCTGGGGTTATTTAACGTGCACCCAAATCTGAGCACATGGGCCTACAATATTTCCGCCTCCATCGGACATGCCGCTGCCGCAAGTACTCGGCTGTGGTTAAGGTACTCAGCTGCTGACCTGCGGGTCAGCAGCCGCTCCAAAACGCTGACGAAATACGATACAGCCCTAAAGGCAGAGCCAGTCCTATTTTTTTAGCAGTTAGAAACTTCGCGTTTACTTTTCATGCACTCAAATTGCAAGCGACATATACACTCAACGTAACAATCACTTATATGTAGCCGATTAGTTCGTAAAACAGGAGCGCGCTTTCGTCAGTTGACTTAGTAAACTACAAATGCCACAAAGCGTCGAAATCAGAAAAAAGCAGAGCGGTAGAAACAGAGACAGAGAGCAGAGACGTGGCACTAACAACTGATGTTTATATTGGAACAACCATCCTCCCAAGTCCGTGGAACGCATGCGCAGATAACAAACCAAAAGCAGCCGGCAAGCTAATCTTGGCGAATCACCTTTGTGCTAAAAACAAGCATTCTTTCCTGGTGAGATGAACTGAGGCTCCGCTAACACATTTGTCAGGACCCAGTTTCCAGATATGAAACGTCTCAATAATCTCCCGTTCACGCTGCATCTTAGACTTACCTATAATTGTAACCTTATTGAAGAGGGGCGTACAACCACACGACTTGCAGTGCAACGGCAAGTTGCCACCAGTGCACGAGGGCCGAAGATTTTCATGCTCCCTCAGCCGAACATTGATACATCAACCAGACTGTCCAACGTAAAACCTGTCGCAACTTAACGGGATGCCATACACGAACATGTGATACACGCGCAGTATTTCTTCACGTGTTTTATATGTCACACAAACTGCTTATTGTGCCAAGCTGTGCAACCCTCTTGCAAAGACCCGGGAGTTTACTGGGTGCAGAACAGACCAATCGGACATCAATCCGGGCAGCAACCTTCTTTAATCTATTGGATATGCCATGGACGTATGGCATAACCACAAAGTTCTTATGTTCTTGAACACCTACATCATTTCTGTGTTCTCCAACACCACCATAGATTCTGTATTTAACATTGAGTGAGGCATTTAAACCCATGTTCAGCAACAGAGGCTGTTAAGGAATTCGGGTAGCCTGCCAACAAAAGCCTATTTTGCTGCTCAGTCATGCTATCTTGCATTTTATGAATGCAACTCTTAGTAACAGCATTTTTCAGATAAAGATTGGTAATACCTTTTTTTACCAGCTTGGAGCGGGAGGAATCGCAGGGCAAAATATTCTTTTTAGTCTTTGGACCATACTTCCAGCACACGTGAGCATGAGGATAAAACGTGAGTATAAGATCTAAAAACCTAATGAAATTTTCCTGCGGAACCTCATGCGTGAAACGAAAATGTGAACAGCATGCTTGAAAAACGGAAATGATGTTACCAATGACATCTCAAACACATTCACTTCCCCCAATACTGAGAAAAACAATAAAATCATCAACTTATTTAAAAATACGGACCACCCGGTGATCATCGAGGCTTTGGCACAAACGTCTGTCAAAATTGGCTAAAGAAATACTGCAAAGCACCGGAGCAACACAAGACCCTATGCGTTTACCATTTTTTTTGTAAGAACAATTTGCCATTGATGGTGATAAAAGTTCCCAACAAATAAAAGCGTAAAAGTTCAATAAAATGCTCAGTTGCAAGGCCGCACACCTCTTGAAAAGAGTTCTAGCCAAGCGATTCAATGGCCTCCTGCAGTACTGAAAACAGTTCGTTATGGGGTACTTTATGGGAATAACACAGCTCTTTAATGTCGACAGAAAAAGCGGTGTTCGCTACCAGCTCTTCTGCCCTCAGAGCCTCAACCAGCACACTCGAGCTATCAAAGCCACACGAATCATCGGGAACAAGAGCTTTTAGGGAGCCTTGCAAAAACCTACCAAGCTTTGCAGAAACCAACCTCCCTCGGTAACAATGGTTCTCATAGGACTCTCCGACTTATGCGCCTTAAGCGTGATAAACACAGGAAGCACATCACCTTTGCTCTTTTTCGCCAACTTCACTAGGGCCTCAAGGTGAGGCTGTTCCATGAGTTTAGGAGCATCCTTCTTGACTTTTGATGGTTTTATGTGAACCCTCGTAAACTTCTTGTCCAGTGCTTCTCTTGCTCTAGGAAGAACTACAAATCCACCTTTTTGTCAGCTTGGATTAATTGAAGGTCATTTCCCCCAAAATACCACACCACTGGTCGCAAGAGCTTATCCGGTGAACAACTTAACATTGCAGACCTCCGAGGTTGGTCAATACCTTCCAACAGGCACCTTTCTTCTTGCTCGGCTGGTGCTTTGTTTGATAACTCCCACATATGGGGCCACCGTTAATGGATATTAAAATAGAGGCACATGAGTCTTGGAGCCAAGTGATGGCGCGTCTGGAGACGACCTTCACTTACTACCTTAGAAGTAGAGATGTGGAGGTATTTGAAGATCTTCAGGAGTTGCTTATAGTTGACAGGCTAAATCAGTCAATGCAGAGTGGTCTCCGCTCACTGGTCACTCAGCAGGAAGTAAAGGGCTGGTTGCATCCCAAGGATATTGATGAATTAGCCGCCAATTTTGAAGAAAACCTCGACAGTGGCAGGTAGGGTAGTTGCCGTGGTACGGCACCAATGAATTTGAATTATAGGCCGCAAGTCAAACCATTTGCTAGCGCAAATTTCAGGCCTAATTTAGGAGCATGTTTTGACTGCGGAAAACGGGGCCATTGCGAACCCACACGTGAGACTGTTGCTAATTCAGCCGAAGTGTTATGTGTGGCTTCCCAGATTAAGCGATACACTATGCTGTGCTGTTTCTCGATTTCTTGGTGATTAAGAAGCCTTATTTCAGCTACTAATTGTTCATTAGATCCATGGCAAAAGGTTTACATAAGGCATTGAAGAGCTGCCTTCGAGTCTGAGAGGATAGACCGATTTCCCGAAGGTTGTTCAACTATCAACTCAAGAACTGCACGTATGGTGGCGAGTTCAACGTCAAATGCGTTGTCATGAATTTAATGTGTCATGAATTTAATGTGCCTCGCGAGAATAACCACCGCCCCTGCGGAGCTTACTGCAGACACAAATCAATCTGTGTAAATGTGAAGGCGTTCGTTGTGATTCTCTTGCAAGAAGATTAATGTGGCCTGTTTCAGGACTAGATGCGACGACTTTTTCTTATTTTGGATGCCAGAAATTGTAAGGGCCTTAAGTGGCTGTAGGCACCACAATGTTAACGGCGGCCGTGCTGCATGCGTGAAGTGCAATGGAAGCACTGCACAATGCCGAGCTACAGTTGCACTGAACGCTGAGCGGGGCCTAGAAGTTAGAAGTGAGGCGAGGTGATGTGATGGAAGCCGAGCGAAATGTCTTAGGTGCAAAGCGTCTACGCGGATGTATGCGTTGACTGGATAATCACGCGCAACGATCACTGTCGCTGCTGTAGACGCGCATCTCGGGAGACCAAGGCATATTCGCAGTGCTTGGGCTTGGATCGACTGGAGGACGCGCAAGTTTGTTCTTCGGATGCCGCAAAGCACGGGTAAGCTGTAGCGCATATAACTGAGGAACAGAACAGTAAAGTTGAAGCATTGCTCGTACCGATACACCCCACGTTTTTCCAGCAAAATACCTCAGCACGTGGGTGATCATGGTGAGTTTAGTTTTCATGTGGGTGATGTGAGGGCTCCAGGAGAGGTCGCGATCAACTATGACTCCGAGGGATCGGCGGGTTTTCACGTAGTTGATCGTGTGTTCGTTGAATTTAATAACATATGGGCTCATCGCCTTATGCGTGAATGCTATAAGCGAGCACTTCTCTGAAGACAGCTCTAGTCCCCGTTCTTCGAGGTACTTTGTCGCGAGTGTAGCAGCTCTCTGAAGCCGGGCACACAAATGAAGGCATGTTGCGTTTGACGCCCTGATGCAGATGTCATCTGCATATACTGATAGATGGACTGATTCTGGAAGTGCGTCAACCAGGCCGAGGAGCGCTAGATTGAAAAGTGCGGGGCTAAGAACACCACCTTAAGGCACACCATGACGGATGCAATGATGCGTTGTTGTGCCATTTTCCGTCTGTACAAAGAAAGTTCTGCCTGTCAAATAGCTGTCGATTCATTGGCAAACCCGACCCCCTAATCCAACATTTCCTATGACATCCAGAATGGCTTCATGTGATACATTATCGTATGCACCTTTCACGTCCAAGAACAATGCCGCAGATAAACGTTTCAGTCTTTTTTGATGCTGCACAGACGAGACCAGGTCAATAACGTTATCAATTGCGGACCACCTACGCCGAAAGTTCGTCATAGCATCAGGGTATACCTAGTGATGCTCCAGGTACCACTCTAGGCAGTCAAAATCATCCTCTCCATCACCTTCCCGAAACAGCTGGTAAGCGCGATGGGGCGATAAAAGGTCAAGTCGAGAGAAGATTTACCTGGTTTAAGCACAGGGATGAGGCGGCTGGATTTCCATGAATGAAGGACAAATCCACTGCTCCACGAGCTGTTGTACACGGGTAGAAAGGCCCATCGAGTTGCTTCACCGAGGTTGCAAAGAGCCATGTACGTAATCCCATCCGGACCAGGCAATGAAGATCGTTTGCATGCCGTCAAGGCCGCTTGGAGTTCCTCTAGAGAGAGAAAAGGGTGTCCATTCTTGAATCTCTGGAGACTGGGGCGTTTTCTAGGTGACGCGTGGTGCACGAGGACGCCTGACGGGCAAATTTTATTCAGAAATCTTCTGCTACTTCAAATTCGATGCGGCCTTGGTAAAGAGACGGACACTTGAAGGGGCGATGTTGATGTGGTGATGTTCGTAGGCCACGAACAATGCTCTATGTCTGTGTCAAAGGCTTGTGTGTATCCAACGATTCGCACAGAGATTTCCCCCGAAAGAACTGAAGTGAATTGATTCGCCGCTGAATTTTTTCCTGTACGCACCTTGCCTCCCTCAAGTCGTGAATGGACTTAGTGCGCCTATATCGTCGTTCTGCAAGACGAATCGCTCCGAGCCGTTACAATTCCGCTTCATGTTGACAACAATTGAAGTATGTTCAATATGATAAGTCGCTTTTTGAGTAGCACCTCTAATCATATCCTCGAGGGTGTCAAGAGAAGGCGCTTCATTTTCTTGACACCTCTCTTCTGTCAGTGACCTGAACTTTGTCCAGTCGATGCGAGTCGAAGTGTCGTAGTTTTGCGATTTTTCCAGGCCCCTGATCTTTAAATAAGTTGGTGTGTGGTCGCTTCCATGAGTTTCATAGCCTGCGAACAACTTAATTTCTCCATTTAGGCTTCGTGACACAAATGTCAAGTCAAGGCAGCTGCTGTACGTCGTTCCCCGTAGAAACGTTGGGCTTCCGTCGTTTACACAAAGCAGCTGCTGCTCCAGAGCAAAGGAGAATACTTACCCCCCCCCCCCCCCCCCAACGGTCTATCTTCTGACTTCCCCATAGTGGGTGGTGAGCGTTGAAATCTCCGGTGATGATCATAGTCCAGGTGAGGTTGTTGATTGTGCACGTAGTCTTTCAAGTTCAAAACGGCTTGATGGTGATATATATGCGCCTATTAACGTGAAATTGAGGTCTCTACGTTTTACTGTCAAGCAGACATACTGGTTGGCATCGTGAGGTGCTACACAGTGCTCGATATAGGAAAGGTCGCATCTTATATATACAATGACTTTACTCTGTTTTTTTGCAGGTAGCGGACTTGAAGGCTTCGTACCTGGATAGTCGTATTGCATTGTGTAGCCATGGCTCTCAGATAACAATTATTGGAAACTGGTTTTTAAACACAAATTGTCGGGAGGAGCATACGAATGGTATTCATGAGGGCATTTACCATGGCTACGATTTCCTTATTACGACTATCACCGCATTCTCGTTCCGAAGTGATTGTAGACGAGCGATGCGGTGGCTCAAATGGTGGGTCTGTCGTTGGCAGTGGTGGCCATGCTTCAGGCGAGCTGGTGATGCTCTTGTCTTGCTCGGAGGATTTGTTGTCGGCGTGTCTGGACGCTTGAGGAGGCATGCCGGCGATAACTTGGTGATGTGCAGTCCTTGCTTCGGCACTGGGCCTCCTCAGGGGCCTCCGGCTACGAGACCACCGGCGTCGTACTTTGGCAGTGGTCTCGCTGTGAGCTGAGCCGTCCCGGACCATTTGCCTCAACACTTGCATTTCCTTTTAATTCCTTGGGCAATCTTTCGATGATGCTTTGTGAGGGCCATGACAGTTTCGACATTTTAGAAGTTCTGCCTGGCAAGTGTCTGCGATACGTGATTCTGAACATAGCGAGCACACAGCCAGGTTTGTACAAACAGCGCTGACATGTCCCAATCTAGAACATTTCCGGCATTGAAGGGGTTTCGGTACGAAGGGTCGCACTGTGTGTCGAAAATGGCCGACCTTGACTTGCGATGGAAGGCTGTCTCCCTTGAACACTAGCTTCACGCAGTGATATTTGCCAAGGCGACGGGCTTGCAGTATGGTAAGTTCTGCAGACACCGGTTTGATGAAAGCAGCAAAGTCACTTTCACTGATGTAAATGTCGACATCGTAAATGACACCTGCAGTAGAGTCGCGGCCATCAGGTATGTATGAGCGAACATTGATGTTATCCAACATCTTGACGTTGCTCAACACTTCCAATGTGCTTCATTGAGTGACGTCTATGGCGAGGATATTCTTACGGCCATTGATCCGCATGTCCGCGATCTGTCCTTGGGCGAGTTCCTCAAGAGACCTAAACGTGGCTTGACGATTGAGCCGGTTGAGACTATGAGCCGCATCGACGAGGACAAACCGAATTGTGTATATCGTAGGCTCTCGCGTCTTCGTAGCATTCTTACTTGTTGATGGAGACGGCATCACTAGTCTTCTTTTTGGCTGACGCCTTGTCACAGGCACGAAGTCGCCTTCGTTGGAGCTTTCGTCGCTGGCCGTAGAGTAAATTAGCGTGTCCTCGCTCTCGGCATCACTCGTGTGGCCCGTACGCTTTCTCGTAGTAGCTGCAGATGACGTCGATGGTTGCGGTGGAAGCCCATGAGAATCCACGTTCATCGCCACAGTCACTGGAACGGTGTCTTCCACAAACCCACAGAAAAACTTTAAAAAAATTACAGATAGTGACAGCAGTGCTCTACGCCAGAATCCCTTCGTCGTCGTTCAACATCATTTTTTTATAGGCTAGGAGACGCTTTAGGGAATGGCGTTACCGCGCGTCTGCTGTATGCACGTCTTGGTCTCCCAACCTCGCCAGAAAGCGTTGCTCAGCCGGTGAAATTGCGATGCGCAGTGACTGATCAGTTGGCTACGAGTGTATCCGTTTTGCTTACACCGAAAGATTACAAACGTCTTCGTCGTCACCGGCAAAATCCACTGAATGATCTGAAGGAGAGTAATGCGAGGGAGATCAGCTGTATAAGACAGGACATTAGACCGGAACAGTATTCACTGATGAGGGAGCCAGAGCATGTGCCTCGAGGTTCTAGCAGTAGCGCTAGCGCCGTGCAGTGCGCAGTAGAGGAGTCACCCAGCAGTGGGCGCCAAGTGACTAACAAACTGAATGATGCGAAAACTTGGGTAGGATACAAAGGAAAGGGGAAACGGTACGCCCGAGCAAGAGAGCAGAAAATAGATGAGCCACTAGCTGGTGTGTGGCGTGAGGTGATAGCGGGGTCGCACGTTAAAGTAACTGATGGATGGTTACTGTATCATAAGGAGAAATTAGACGAGAAACAGGCCCGGCAGTCAGTGGTGCCAGAGTCGCGCCCAGACGAAATGTTAGAGCACGACAACTCTTGCGGAGGTAACTTCCCAGAAAAGAAAACGAGAAGGCGCGTTAAAAAACGGCTAGCATTGCGGAACAGTGGTGGAACGAGTGGGTTCTACGTCTTGCGTATTCCCCGTTCAAAAAGAAAAATCGTCAGACCAGGATCATCGAGTGTGCGACTCAAAGGTGAAGTTGAGTTTTAAGCTCTTTGGGTAATCTAACCACCGAACTAGTTGAAGTTAGTTGCGGTCTGAGTTGTTTTTTAGGGTTGAAACAGTTTTTTAGGTGACGAGAGGTTTTGTTATCAAGTTTCTTGCTTTGTTTTAGTGTTTAGGTATGGCGTTTTACCGAAGGGTGGTGACATTGTGAAAAGTAAAATTTTAGTGAAAAGTCAGTTATTTGTCGGTAACAATGGTTCGAGAGTGTCCAAGACGCAGCCGTGAAACCTAGAAGCACAGGTAGCGTTTGATTGAGTTAGACGCCTTCGCGTTAATTTCTGAGTTGACGGCAGCCAACCCCAGCGAAGCTTTTTGTTTGGCTACGAACGCATCGAAAACGGCAATTAGAGGTTGCCTCTCCCAAACGATAGGTGAATGTGCACGGTCAGTCGCATTCTTCAGTAAGAGATTGAGCCAGTGGCAACGGTAGGCGTCTACAATTGAATGAGAGGTGAAGTTGACCAACCAATTGTTCATATTTAATGCACGCTGAATGAGGCTGCTGATGCTCTTTCGCGTCTCAAATGATTATGGGATTCAGTGATTGTGACTGAGTAGTAGCAATAGAATGTTTTGGCTACCTCATATGGTTGCGTTTTTTTGTTGTATTGTTTTCATGTTGCCCCAGAAGTAGTTGCTGTGATTTGAATGACCGCACAATTTTGCAAGTTTAAGTGTTATGCGTGATGTTCCATGGTTTGAAGAGACTAATAGTTCGTGCATGATGATTTTATAGGGTGTTTTTTTATGTTGATGTTGCGATTGTTCCAACACGAACTTGCCCCTCAGTGAAAGAACTGTTTTTATATGTATTATATCTGTCTGCAGGAATAGTTTTGTAGATGAAACAAGACGGCGTTGGTGAAATGAGTTTATTATATTGTCTTTTGTGCTTGGTGCGACCCGTTGAGACAAACATATGCATAGCGCTGGGTCCGTCACCCTTTTTGAGTGTGTTATACAGGGCTTGGAGGGCGCATGGAGTGGGTCTCACGTATTGGGACAATGGCCATGTGGTGTGGTGAATTTAAAAAGACAATAGCCGCAGGACGACGCACGGTGTGCATGTTCTGTTTCAAGCCAATGTGAACTGACTGGCGCTGTGGACTTCGTTCTGAGTGCGTTCTTTATTGTTGTGCATTACGATAGTGTTTTCTTTCGGAGGACCATTTGAGCAATATGTATGTGTCACTGTGTCTATTGTGCAGTAGGACGCGAAAGTTCTCCTGTTGAGATTGAAGTGAAAGTCGGCTGATAGATCTGGCCGCACCGAGAGCGAGTTTATCTTTAGTGGGTTTTTGTTTTCTTTTTTTGTATCGCGTTACTGGACATTGAGTATCCAGTAACATTATTCAGGGGGAGGAGTTAGTATGAGGCAATCATAAGCGGCGTGTAGTAGACGAAGTTATTTGCACAGTATTGCCAAACAGACGAGTCGCCTTGTTGTAGAACACCTGCTTGCCACGCAAAGGGCTTGGGTTCGACTCTGACGCGAAACCATAAATTTTATTATTTATTTATTTGTATATTTCTCAATTTTCGGGTTACGGTCAAGGTTATGATTTTTCGCTCACAACAAATCACGCCACGCCGGAATTTCCGCGAAATGAGCTCTTTAACGCTATCGCGTTAAAAGATGTTCCAGGTCAGTAATAATGATTGCCTTTCTTGGTTCAATATCTAGACACTGACTATGTGAATTTCACACTTTCCTAACCGAATCTTGCATGCCATATACTCTGGAACGTCTGTGCTGGATACTTTTGCGAGTCTCTGAGTCCTGTTTACTCAGGCATGCCGTGCGGATCTGTATTAAGCCCCCTTCTCTCTTGAATTTACGTTGATCATTTAACTTCTTGTGACTCGTCCTAAATTACTTTGTTTGCAGATGACTGCCATAATTGGTAAATAAAAACACCATATGAATTTATTATTTTACAATCAGACCTGGACGCTGCATCCCTGCGGTACAAAAATTAGTGCATGGGATTAAACACTTACAAAAAAGACCAAGGTCATGCGTTTAACTCGATTTACTAGCATGGCAGTTTGATATATTCTTGATGACTTTCCCATAGAATTAGCATTATTATACAAATATCGTGGTGTAAATATGCCATCTGAACTAACGTGAAATGAACACATTGAATCTATAATCAACAGCGCTGACAAAATACTCGGGTACCTTAGAATAAATTATTCACGTGTTGTTCCATCTATCAAATTTTCATTGTATAAGACACTAATTCGTTGTAAGATGGAACCCGCCACCTCAGTTTGGGACCCTGTTCACGCTAACATTATTTACTCACTTGGAATGGTTTGGAACAATTCGACTCGCTTCATTATATCTAAAACTATGCGCGAACCGCTAGTGTTACTAGCGTGAAGGTGAACCTTGAACAACTATCATTATCATCCTGCAGTAAAGTTTACCATTTTTTTCCTTCACATATTTTATAATCCTTCACGATCACTTCACTTCACCTCCTCAGTATGTGTCGTCACGCATTGATCACCGACATAAGGTTGCAGTTCCCTCAAGCAGGACTTCCTCTTTCCATATTTAATTTTGCCTTGGACTTGTGAGGATTGGAACCACCTTTCGGCTCGCATCACAGACATTACTGATAATGAACATTTCTAGACAAATTTAACTAACAGTAACTAGTTCTACCTCATGTCTTTTTTGGTTGCTCATTTTTTTTCTTGTGTTCACATATATGTATTACTGTGATACCACTAGATACCCTCCGTAATGCTTCGGGCCTGAGGGTACAATAAATGACAAACTAACGAATGAATTAATGAACTGATGAATGAACTAATGAATGAACTAAAGAATGAACAATCTAATAAATGAATGAATGAATAGAAAACAACGAAGTGAATAACAAAATGCCTATACTTCTATTGATGATGAAATGACGAACGTTTGATGAAAACGCGTCATGGCAGTATCCTGTCGTGAAAGCTGCAAGTCAACGCCCTTGCATCAGCGTATCGCCCTGCCTTCACGTGGGACGCTCAATGTTTCTGTTTCTCTCTCAATGTGCGCAATAGAATCGCAACTGCAGCCTTTTCTTTCGCTGTACAGCGTTATACTTGGGGGCAGCCCCAGCGGCGCTTATTATTGCAAACAGGTGAAAGAGCACTTGTGCCTATTTATAGTTTAGGAAAGAAATATATAAGTACCATAGAACACACGCAAACAATAAGCTCTTCGTTTGGAAATTTTCGGGTGATACTCCGTTCTTTCTGATCAAATTCCGTTACGCACCTCGATTAAAATTTCATCACGAGAAGTTCTGATCTCATGTATTGACGGCGCTCCACCTCTTTTGCGCGCCCTGAACGTGCTGTTGCGATAATTCCAGAATGGGAGCCTTGAGATTCTGTGTGTATCTCGATATATCATTCCTAGGATAGAAACGCCTGATATTGTGATGCTCTACAACTTTCCCTTACAAATCCAAGTACGTTGGCCTCTAGCATTTTGGGTTTACCTAGATGTGACTGCCGCAGCCGGGATACAGCCAGTGACCTTTGGGTCAGCAACTTAGCAACGTTAGGCTTTTTTATATATCTTAAGCAGCGACAAAGTACTTCTGTTCAGACGCAGAGTTGGTCCGCGGAAAGATGCCTAGCTGTCGTAGCGCAGTTAATTTATAATAAATCTGTACTGTCTGAAAAAAAAAACGTACTCAGACACACACTACTACTGAGAAAATGAGTTTCTCAGATAAATATGAATTTTGATGCCGTTGTAAATTGGATTATAGCACAAGAAAATATTCGGTAGAACACAAATCGCACAACATTAAAGCATTTTTGCTTTGCGTGATACACATGCATTAGACCCATTATGTACCCGCAGCAAATCTGACGAAGCGCTGTGTTCTCTCTGCTTGGTCAACGCTTCAGCGTACAGTGCAGCAAGATAGTGCAGCAAAATGCTAAAACCGGTAACATTCAGACATCAAAGGTCTTTGCTATTAACAATGCACCATTTCCCAAAATTTAGACAAATGACGTAAGTACCTAGAATATTAACAATAAATAAATCGGGAAACAAGAAAAAAGAAAGAAATTTAAAGCATTACGTACACGCAGATCACTAGCTCACAAATGTATTTGAGGGCTGAATGAAAAAAGTATAAAGTGATCACACAGGTGGATGTTGACAGAGTACAAACATGTTTCATGCCCTTACAGAGAAAACATTTATGACACATATGTTTGTAGAAATTGTGACATGAAGTGCTGCAGCGGGTTGTGGAAAAAAATCCAAAGATTATTCACAACACATTGGCGTCTCTTTTCAGGCTTGATACTATGGGTAGAAAAAGGCTGATACCAACAGCATGGACAAAAATATTGTCAATACATTGTCATCAGCCTGAAATATCAGCAGCGCCAACGTAATAGAAGCGTCTGAGATTCGTTTTCTTCTTTTGACCCTAATAACTTTCAGTGAATTAGTTCATCTATAACTAATTCTCGACTTCGCCTTTATTGTAATGACAATCTCATGAACCAGTATCCGAACCTGCCATTTTGTCTTTCAGTTTTTGCTTTCGCGGTGGAGAACAAGTATCAAAGGCGAATTCAGATCAAAGCGCATGGTCTGAGAGCTGTCATGTTACAAAAATTCAGCCACAGAAAAGCCGCAGTAGCTGCGGCAGTAATTTGATGCACATAGTGCGCATTCAAGCAAGATATCTGACGGTTATCTATCGTGGTAACCTGCCCCGTATCGGGCAACCCGCAGGACTGACAGCAT